>NC_071118.1:27450000-27670000 GCF_024256425.1 Clarias gariepinus | reverse complement strand
GAAGTGGACTGTATTTTCCGCATAAGCTACAACGCGTTTTAGGAATTTCGTCAGTTTCGGACAATTTAACGTTTGCAAGTTAACCTAAATAATTTATAAAGTGTGACTCGATTCTGAAGCTTAACCTGACCCACTGATCCAATTAATTGAATCAATTAATTGAAGCTCAAGAATTTACGCACTATGCAGTACAATTTTTATTTTAACCTGTTTATAGCTACATGTTATGGAAAGTCTGCAAAACTATTTTGTTCTCACTTGTTATACCAACTTACTATCATTCTCTTAGTTTAGTTCATTAGAAACAAAAACAACACAACAAAAACAAACAAAAAACTTATGTTGAGGTACAAAGACACGCCCCTCCATGCCCAAAAACAAACACAATTCTAGTTTGAAAACGTTGCCATAGTTACAACCGGTTGTTGCGAAACATGTTCCTGACAATGCAAAACCCCCAACCAAACCTCATCTGATGAAAACGTCACTGTATCAACAACAACATGCGGTTTTGATGTTATTTTCAGTTTGTTTTATGTCACTTTTTAGTCACAACACATCTCTCTGCACTAGAAACCCAGTCACCTGTTCGGGCGTCTCGCGACTCTCAACCCTAACCTCAATAATCAGAAAGAAACCTGTTAAATTAATTATAAACAATCAATAATTTATAAAAAATAAAATACAATCATAAATTGTGGGAATTGCGTGGTTGTGGGGACGTCAGACATGATCCTATCATTGTGAGGACTTGCAATGGTAAACACTTTTTAACATACTGTACAATCTATAAAAAAATATCTTATTTTTGTGCGGACATTTGATGCAATGCAGTCCACAAAGACACACGCGCACATACACACGCACACACTTCAGATTATCAGGACAATCTCAGACCCACAATCAATACAAGCACAACCACATGTTTGAGGAAATCTGACATGATTCTATCATTGTGAGGACTTTTGGTCAAAGGAAAACAATACATGTACACACACTTCTAAAGTCAGGGGGACAAACTGGAGAAAGCGTACTGCTCAATGGCAGGGTCGAGGAAGTCTTTTTTTTGGGGGGTTAAAATAGTTTTCTTTTCTTTAATTTAATTTTCAATTGGTAACACACCTTATTTTTGTGAGGACCGAGTGGTCATGAGGACATTTGACACAATTCTGCTACCGACAGGATTTTTCGTCATAAGGGCTAAAATAAAAAAAACACACACACACACACACACACTTACTTTAAAAATCCGAAGGGCAATCTCGGACCTACAAACCAATCGATAAAAACAACTTTCTATTGTATTTTTATGCTTTTTGTTGTAAAAACCAGGTGATTGTGAGGACCTTGGACACCATTCAATTCACCCAAATTAGTTTTTGGACTTTTTTTTTTTTTTTTTTTTTTTCAATTTACTTTGGACATGCTGAATTCTCATTCACTTCAGCCTGGTGTGTTCTGTACATTTCGTAATACTTCAGGTTCAAAACCCTTTATTCATCCCAGGAAGCAATTCAAGATTTACCAATTATTTTATCAATTAACTTAAAATGATAAGAATATCTGGCCCTGAAAAAAGAGCTACATGATTTTCTCGGTACTAAACGTTGTAGAACAATCTCTGGATAAAACAGTTTTTCTTACTAATGATAAAGAAAGCATTATCAACAGTTTCTGTAAAATTGAAAACAAACTGAAGGCTAATGTAAGTGTTCTGGGCACATCTCCATAAAGCGAGGCTAAAGCGTTGATGCCAGGTAGGGAAGGTGTATTAAATGTATTGTCCAAATACATTATTTTTTAGGATGGGTTCATCAGGACGTAACGGCATCAAAAACAGAGAAATGTGTGTGTGTATGATTATAGATAATACATGAAAAGAACAGAAAAAAAGCAGAAACCAATAAGAGAACCAAGAATCCTCTACTATCTCTACCCTTAATGCCAGTAACAATATTTTCAAATATTTATTAAACAAATAATTGTAAATAATTAGATAAATAAATAATAAATGCAAACACCATGCATATGTATTTACCCCCCCCCCCCCTTCACTTTATCCTGGTGTGTTCTGTACATTTCGTAGTTTTCCAGGTGGTGCTGTTAAAGACGCAGTTTCATTTAAAGGTGCAAATCAATCAAGCTGCGAACACGCAACCCAGCAGCAGTTAGCCAGACGCTTCCTGTGCAAGTGACCCAGTTTCCACTGCAAGTGCAAGACTGCGGTTTCTTCGACTGAGACCAGAAAACAAAGCCTGTGTCAAAGCATGCTTTGTGTTTATGAGGAAGGTTTCGGAGCTGATTGATAATGAAACAGGAACAGACAAACTTGAAGAAATACTACGGTAATGTTTATATTTTATATGATGGGTGTTCAAGTCAAACTGGGATTCTTTTTTTTTATTTTTATACAGAATAACAGAATACAGTGAAACTAGCTTTATTATAATCCTCTATATAATCCCCTGCTACACTAATGCACTTATCCCAGTGTTACACTAGTGTTTGGACACCATCGAGGTAGAAATCTGTCTCTCAGTACGCTGGAGCCAGGATCGGACAGCCTGTCTGCTTCACGTCTAAAACAACGGCCTCCCAGGAACTCCTATGGAGTGAGGTCAGGACTGTGTGGGGGGCGTGGCAATAACCTCCAGCCGAGTTCCTGTAATGTGCAAGTGGTTCACACAGACAGATGCAAAGTTATCGGTCTTCAGGACAAGTGTTCACGTTTTTGCGACTTCTCTGTAACATGTCAAGATGCGTTTCTTGAGGTATTAAAAAGGAAAGACAAAAGAAAAGACTGTTCGGGGACGAATGTTGATCTGCTAAAAGTTTCATGGACGTTCAACAAACATGTTGTCGTGTAAATGCGCCAACATGTAGTTGTTAAAAGCGGGACGGGATGTTTGTTAATGCATTTAAAATTGCGTTATAATAATAAATTATTGTGTTATTAGGCAAATTAAAAACTCCTCACAGGGCGGTGTCATAGAATCCACTCCAGGTCATCACAGAAAAAGAAAAAATAATAATATGATGGCAATACAGTGATATCCTGTGCAAAAGTTTTGAGCCCCCCCTCAAATGTTTTACTGCAACAGGCTGCAAGGTGCCTAAAGATACAATAAAAAAATCCTCTGTTTATGTAAGAGCCTCAGCAGCGATCTCATTTCCCCTTTCGTCTGTTCCAACCACTCAGCGTTCAGCATCAGCAGTTACTAATCACCGGCCTGATCATCTGACATCATCTGCAATACAAGAAAGTCTGGAGCTTTGGAAGCGAAATATAAAGAAATGAAGGGGAGGGGGGGGGGGGGTGTCAAGATTTTTGCAAACCTCAAATTGTACTAAAAGATCAAAAAGCAAAACAGGATACAAAAACATCAGCCACCAGAGACAAATGCAAGTGTAAACTTGTCGTTTTTGTAATGCGAACTTGGGATAAGCCGGTATTTCTCTATCCATCTGTCACTGCTGGGAGCAGGGGAGCGCTCCGACCCGACCTCGCCTCACCTGAACTCGCCTCGGCTCTCGGGAATACACAAGATTTTAATTAATTAATTAAAAAGAGTCACACTTTTATCTTTTTTTTTGATGCATGCGGTGGAAGAACTGTTGCGGCCAAAGGTTACAAACTCGTCAGAGTTCAGCAGCGGGAACTTGCTCAAACGTCCGCTGTTGTAATCACGGCGAGCATCACACACCCAGGACACACTCCAAAAAAAGGTTTTGGTTTTGTCGTAAAGTTTCCAAATTCACTGTTCTGTTCTATATTCGAAATTTTTTAATTTCGTTGCTGCATCTTAGGTTTTGTAGTTATGTTTGTTTGTTTGTTTGTTTGTTTGTAAGATGATGTTTATTTGGTGTTCATAGGAGGAGTCTCTGGTGTTATGCTTCGTAATTTTTTGATGTATTATGAGTGTATGAGTTTACAGAAATTGCTAATTAGAAATATTTGTGTATCATTAATAATTACCAGCCCATGGGGGATACAAACTTTTGCCTATGAATGTAACTAGCCAGCATTTTTAAAAGAGTATAAGGATTTAAATCAAAATAAATCCCTATTAATATATTAACCAAGAGAGGCTACAAGTGTAAACATGTTATTATTAATTTTTTTTATTAGTAGTAGTAGTAGACGCAATTGATCAATTAACCAATTACTCAATCAATTAATTTATTTATTTATTTTAAAGTTTAGTTTAAAGTAAAATGAGGAGGGAAAAAATTGCTTGCCAAAAAAAAAAAAAAAAAAAAGCAACTGTAAAATCAAAAATGCTAATAAAATTGGGAAAACATGACAAATTGGGAAAACATCAACATGAAACATCAAAAGAAAAAAGGGGCGGTCCTTACTGATCATCACACGCTCTGTGCTGATTGGCTGTGGTTCATGTCAGTCTAAGAGCCGGTGGAAGACTGAGAACTGGAGGATGATTACAGTCGGAGGAAACCCGAGCCTGAACAAAACCAGTGAAGCGTTTATTCCTAATTATTTTGTTATCGGAAGCATTAATCTGAGGTTATTTTAGATACGTTTATAACGTTTCACTGAATTAACAAAAGCTGCGAATGCTATAAAAGGAAGTCTGATTATTTAATCATTATAGAAATGCAGCTTCACCTTCTGTGTGAGTGTTTTTTTTTACTGATTTAGTTTTTTTCTTTAATGATTTTTGAAAAAATTTGTTGTGTTTTTGGTTGTTTCTGTCACTTTTGTTCTTTTCTGTTACGTTCATTCACTGTTCTGTTCTTTATCATTGCTTTTCAACTTCGTCTTTTGTTTTGTAGATATGTTTTTGCGTTTGTTGTCCAGTTTCCAAATGAACTTGTTTAGTTCTTGGTTTTATTGTTTTGTTTTAGCTTTGCTGTTATGTCTTCATATTTTCTTGTTGTGTTTTTGCGTTTCAGTTCGGCCGACATGCTTTAAGTTTTCTTTTTGCATTTGTTGATCACACACTCACTCCACCATACCAAATTTGGAACTTTTGTAATGATGTTTATATAATTATGTTCGAAATATTACATCATTTCTATAATAAGACCTTTTACAGCTGCTATGTGAATGTGAATAAATAGTTTATATAGAAGTTGATGTTCGTTTAACGTGTATGGAAGGAGTTTCAAAATTTCAAATTAAAATTGTACAGTATGTGTCACATACACAGTCATACACAGTACGATATGCAGTGAAATGCTTATACGACCGCTTGTGACCTTTAAACTATAATTATCAATAGAAATAAAAAAAATAAAATTATATTATATTTATTATAATAATAATTATTATTATATTGTTGCATTTCCAAATTTGATGTTCTTTTTTTTGCTCTAGTTGTCAAGTTTCCGAGTTTCCTGACTTGCATTTGACTTTCTATACACGTTAGTAGGGATGCACCGAAATGAAAATTCTGGGCCGAAAACGAAACCGAAATTTTTGGATGCACTTGGCCGAAAACCGATACCGAAACCGAAAATGGCTTCATTAAAAAACATGTTTAAAATATTTTATTTTTGTTCGTATTAAAAAAACTACAAATTAATTAAGCAATCAAACTTTTATTGATAATAAATAACAGTAATAAGGCTGTTTAACAATAACAAAACTTGCTTCCAAGTGCTTCCAAACCGCCGACATACTCCGTGTTTGATGCGTAATGACAGCGCGAACGAGACGGGAGGATGGGAGAGGCGTGGCGACAATTTCGGCTTTTATTTTCGGGGCTTTCTTACGTTTCGGCCGAAACCGATAATGCTATTTCGGCCGAAATTTTTCGGCGCCCGAAATTTTGGTGCATCCCTACACGTTAGTAGCGGGTTGTTGGTTTAGTGACGCGATTCGCACTTACGAAAAATGACTGCTGGGTTTTGTTCCCCCCCCCCCCCCCCCCCGTGTTTACTCTCCTGTTCTTTGTCTTTTTGACGCGCGTCTTTGGTTATGTTGTGCGTTTTTTGGCTTTTTTGTCAAAATTCATTGCTCAGTTCTGTTCATGTTTTCTTTCACGATTTTTTTGTTGCGTTACTATTTTTGCGAGTTTCTGTTTGGTCATGTGGTTCTGTTTTGTTTTTCCGGTTAAAGAATTGACTGTCTTTTGTTGAATTTGTTTGTTGTCTTGACTGTTTATTTATTTATTTCCTGGCTCTCATTGTGCTTCTAAATTTGCTGACATTATTTAAATTTTCTTTTCCATTTCCGTTTTCGTTGCCATGTTTCCCGCTTCAGCGACATTTACATTTGGGCATTTGGCAGACGCTCTTACCCAAAGCGACTTACATTTTTATCTCATTACACATCTGAGCAGTTGAGGGTTAAGGGCTTTGATCAAGGGCCCAACAGTGGCAACTTGGTGGTTGTGGGGTTTGAACCTAAGATCTTCTGAACCGTAGCCCAATGCCTTAACCACTGAGCTACCCCTGGCCCCGATGGTTTTTATTTACATGCTACAGGATTAAATTACGCATATTTAGCAAGTATACAGTACGTATACGGGTATATTTAAAAAAAAAAAAAAGAGAGAGATCTGTACTGTAACAACGTCTAACCCAGACAGAGCCGTTTTCTGAACCCCGAAAGAAGACGTTTGACGACACACACACACACACACACACAGGCGCCTGAAACATGGCCGGTGACTCAGCCGGCGGCGTGTCGTGACCCATCTCCGTGAGCAGGTTCTCATTACTCTCTCGCTGCCTCTGTGGACACGAGCCAGGCTTTGTGCAGACACACCCTGGCTGTGCGCACCAACGCTGCCTGCTATTGCTCAATTATACATTCTGTACTTCTCACTACGCACACACACACACACACTTGTAATCTGATACCCTGCTTGCTAAGCTACCTTCTACTTTAACGATCATTTAAAGAAAAATGTTAAACATTACTTTAAAGTTCTCAGGCACCAAAAAGACTCGCAGTCGTCTCCTCGGCCCGACCGAGACGGAGTTTTAATCACAAGTAGCACACCCGAAAAAGAAATTTGAAAACACATAAAATCTCAACCCTACCTGGGGTTTCTGACTTACACACACACATTTGCGGCAGGAGGACGTTTATTTTGCGCGTAACACCATTCAAATGTCAGCGTGGTGCTGTTACGGGGAAACAATCAACATCGGCAGGAGGATTGTGAGGATTGTGCGGCGAATCCGGGGCAAACACGAGATCCAGGAAGTGTTTGTTTTTTAATTCCTCTTACGTACGACGTGATAAAATTACATTGATTTGTTTAAAACAGCCAAGACTTTAAAGTTCTATTTATAGGTCATGCTTTACGTTGTGGAACATCCGTGGAACGTGTTGCTTCCTGCTTTCAGGAACGTTCCAGCCGTTAGAAACGGACCACGACACTTTTTCCCGCTTCAGGTTAAAAATAAAAATAACTTAAAATGTCAGAAATTTTCCCGCCTTAAGTCTGACACTGGAGACTCCTTCCATGGGAATTTGTTTAAATAGCCATTTCCTTCCAGATTTTAACAATTACTTTATTTATTTATTTAAAAATGGCTCCACACATATTGGACATTGTTACTATAGTAACTGTTTACCCGGAATGACACGGTTTTTCCTCCTTTAGTTTGTCGCCGGTATTTCTGTAAAAAAAAAAAAAAAAAAAAAATCTTAAAAACACAACCGTGATGTGATTTGGCCGGTGTTTTGGACTCGCACGCTTCTAAAGACCCGGTTTTGGGGGTTTTTGAGCCGCTTGCGTGGACACGTCCGCTTTCACAACAAGCCGAAGCATCTGCCCCGTGTTTTGGAACGACGCCTGGTTCCTGGTCTGTTTACATTTAACACACGCTGCCTTTCCGTGTTCGCTTTCTCCTTGTTCGATCAGATAAGACGTCGCACACGGAACAGGCGAACAGTTTAAAAACGAGATAAGCGTGAAACAGTCAAGGAGCTGACGGATGGACATGAACCTAAGGGAAAGACTAAACGTGCACACACACACACACACACACACACACACACACACACGTGACAGAAGGAGTGGAGGGTACAGCTGTGATAATAAACACTCGCCTCCCAGAGGAACGCTTCTAGGTTTTTGAGCAAATCCAGAAATTCACTCTGTTCCAGTCTTCACCTTTTTATGATTATAAGAGTTAAGACTCAATCCTGCACAATGTAACCATCACGTTATGGAGAGGAGAGGGACTCAGTGACACCACAGAGAGAGAGAGAGAGAGAGAGAGAGGGAGACTGCATCACATCACGCACAGGTGTAGGTTAGAGATTGGAAAGATAATCATACAATAAAAAGACTGTTAAAAATGATTTTATATAATTTTAGAAATTACAAAGAAAAGGACAAAGGGAAATAAAGTAAATAAAAAAGGAAAAAAAAAACAAAGAGCATGAAAAAAATGAATGAATAGATCAGTGGGGAAGATAGAAAAAATAAAAAAAGAGAAAAAGAAAAGAAAAGAAAATCTGAAAATAAGTAAAATGTAAAAGAATAGAGTAATAAACTGAAAGTCAGAAAAAAATAAAAAAATAAAGTAAAAAATAATGAGAGATCAGAAAAGGAGAAAAGGAAAGAATTAAAATTTAATAAAAAAATATAAAAACAAAATATTTCATTAAATTCCAATTGATATTCTATTAAGGTAATTTGTGTATTTTATTATGTTTTTTTATATATACTGATATTTGCTGTATATTTTTGTGTGTGTGTGTGTGTGTGTGTGTGTGTGTGTGTTTAGTCATGCATGTAGTCACGTGTGTAGGTGGTGCAGTAAGGTGTGCTGCGGTGGTTGGTGTGAGCGGGCGGATGAGGGACGAGTGAACGAGTGGATGAGTCACCACGGCGACCTGGATCAGCACGTGCGGCTGTGAATAACTACACGAGTCTATTCAGTGATGATCGGCGCTCGGCGCCCGCACGTGTGCCGCTTCTACCAACAAACACTCGGGTGCAGCAACTCAGGTCCACCGTCAGGTCACGACCTCGGGTCAGACGAGCAGATTCGGACCTTTAAGTCCATAATCAAAATATTTCCAATTAAAAAAAAAAAGTATATAACAATAAGAAATGAATATAGCCGTGCTAGGCTCCATCCAAATCCCAAGATAAAATGAGAAAAATAGGAATATAAAGAAAGTACTGCCAGGCTATGCTATATTTAAATATAAAGAGAAAAAAACTAAAAAGAGAAAACGAGAAAATGCAGAGCAGAGAGTATAAAAAAAAGCTGGAAAAAAAAGATGTACATACCTAAAAAGAACAAAAATCTAAAACAGAAAAGAAAAGTAGGGAAAAAAAAGAAAAAGTAAAAATATATAATTTTTAAAAATCTAATATATAAAAAAAATAAATCTGGTTATACATGTGCTTAGAAAAGATGAATTCAAATTAATATATTTGATTTTTTTTATTATTATTTAAATATAAATATATATAAATATATTTAAATATATTTTTAAATATATTTTTTATAGTTAACTATATATTTTTAAAAGTTTATTGCAACAATTTATATATTATATTATATTATATTATATTATATTATATTATATTATCACAGCCGTCTTGGCTTCAGATTGGTTTGTGTGCAACATGTTTTTATTTTTCTTGCTTTATTACTTTTGGGTCAAAAAAGCCCCAAACTGCATACATTCCAAAGCAATCAGTAAGCGCCTGCTTTAAAAAAAATTATAAATTAATTAATAATAATAATAATAATAATAATAAAAACAACAATTATTCTCTAACGTGACCCAAGGAAATCTCAAACAGCACGAATAACAACTAAGAGCACAGACAGTATCACCAAAAAAGAAAAAAAGACTGTAATACAGACTAACGAGGATACATCACTGGAAGACAACATGACATGAATGGAATGTGAAGCATCGAGACACTAAGAGTTAGAGAGCTTAGTTACCGAGATTCACAAAGACATTTCGGAGATTGGCTTTGTCAAGGACAGAACAGGAAGTTGCTACAAACCCATGATTATGTAAATGTTCATCCGCAGCACTAACAGGACGGAAGCGGGCGAATGTCTAAACGCTTGGTTGGAGCTGCCCTCTCCTTAGCTGCTCTTCTCGAACCGTACTTTAACAAAACAACAACTTCAATTTCTCTTGCAAGCGGCATCTGGTGGTTTCCACCAAACCACGTGATCGTGCAATTTTATTTGTTTAAAAGGTAAATTTATCGAGCTACGCCACCTCCAAGTCTTCTTACCTTGTCTTCTTACAAAACATCACCAGGCCAGACTACATTCTGATTTAAGAATATGTCAGGAAGAAGGGTGTACTTGGACAAATACAATCTTAAAAGTACAAAATGTACTTCAGAGCAGCTGGACCTTGAATGCCATGCATACTTCACATTCTTCTGTTTTTTACCGCCACAATAAAAACAGTGACACAGATTTTAAAATGATAAGCAAATATTTCTGACTCGAATATACACCACCACCAATACAAGAAAAGCGAGCACTCACCTCTACTGACTGCGACGGGATCTTTAGTGGAGGAAGGTTTGGCTTGCTGACATTCTTTAAATCTGACAAGTTCTCATAAGACTGTCCGTGATAGTCATCAGGTGACGGTTTCAAATTCGGAGACTCGCTGTTGACCTGGTCGGGTCCATCCATGGGTCGAACCAATGCCATGGGCTTCCTAGAGTTGGCCAAGTTGGGCTTGGAAGAAAGTGGAAGTGGGAAGGTCTGGGAAGCCGGCATGGGGGCATCTCCACCAAGATGGGAGGTTTCCTTGGGCCCAGCCTCTGAATGACGGGACGGTGCAGTCCTTCCGGACGAACTTTTGCACTGGGGGGAAAGTGAGTGCTTGTTGTCGTCGTTGTCGTCATCCATGTCCTGTTCTGATTCGCTGGACTCGCTGGAATGTAAAGGGGACAAAGGTTCCACAGGGGGTGAAAGTTCTGGGAGAACATGTACCATGGTGGTGTAGTCTCTCATGTCAGACCAGGAGTCCGTTTTTGTTTGATGGGATTTGACAGGAACTTCTTTGCCCTGGTTAAGGATGGAGTTGTCCAGGAGGGGGAACTTCTTCGAAGACTGAGATGAGTGATGACTCGAGTGGCCTTGTTTGGTGCTTCTGTAGGACGACGAACTCTGGAATGAGGGATCCGATTTGTCTGATTTGTGCACAGGGTGCCCTGAACGTCCATACGATGATGAGGGGGTTTGATCCCTGGCTGCCCCATCATACTGGATGTTCTGGGGGTTGTTCCCATCCTCGTAATTACCGAGCATTCTCTGGATGCGGCTGGATAGTTCATCGCCTTTGTTTGTCTAAGGGAAAAAAGAAAGAAAGTCATGCGCATTGGAAACTTTTGCGTGCACGTCTCTAAACAAAGGAATATATAATATACATGCATCCTAACGTCATGTTAAAATCCTCGTCATTACCCTGATTTAACCTTTTCTAATTAAACTTCTATCATGATTGCATCTCTGATAACGTGCATCAGGGCTTACGACATCCGGCTAACCTGACCTTTCAAGTTGGGACTCTCAGACAAGGGCACAGAATTCCCAGGTTTCAAATCCACACAGGTTTATATGCCATGATAATCATGTCCATCAACATCCTGTACTGTCAACAACCAGCAGAACATCCTTATCTACCATCTTTAAACTGTGCTTGCCATGAAGCCTTGCAGACCAAATGATAGGCCCGGATGTTTGCTGAAGACTGCAATCAGAGCATACAGGGGCAATAAAATCATTGGTGTAGATGCATTGCAGAAATACAGCCATGGTTTGTTGCAGAGTGCCTTTAAATGACAACTTACGTTACACAGTGAGCATTTACACAGAAGAGCTTAACAGGGCCCAGCTGACACTTGTATCAACTTAGCACGAGCGACCGACTGGAAGCACGACTGATCGTGCTGAAGTGCTCTCTTTAAAAAGGCAGGTTGCGCTGACGGCATTGAGAGGGTGGACGCATAAAAACACATCTGACTCTTTCCCAAGACCAGAACTTGCTACAAGGGGTGTTCAAGCCAAAACCAGGACTTTTGCCATACTAACGCACTTATCCTAGTACTTGGATACCATCAAGGTAGAAAGTTCTCTCAGTATGAAGGAGCCATGATCGAACTATCTGTCCAAATCATACCCTAAATGCCAGCCTCCCAGGAACTCGTTTAATCAACGTAGAAAGTTCTCAGTAGTCCAGGAACTCCTTTAAATGGCCCAAACATGTGGAAATGGCTTGGAGCGAGATCAGGACTAGACCTGGCAATAACCCCCTACCAAGTTCGTATAATGTGAAAGCGGTGCGGTTGGGCAGGATGAGCTTGATGAGACAGAACACCTTTTTTTTTCCCTTAAAGGAAAGAGCCATTAAAAAAACGCCAGAATTTGAGTTTTAGACGTCCTCTATAACTGTGTTCTATCATTCTGCACAATCAAACATCCCGGTTTGACCTGAACAGCCCTTGTATGACTAAATAAAGAAACAAAACCTGTTCAAGCAAAGAACTGGAAACTAAAGATGCCCCAAATGCTGCGGTGGTGGCTCAGGGTTTAAGGCTCTGGCCTACTGATTACAAGGTTGATATTTCATTTCTTAGAACTGCCAAGCTGCCCATGAATAGCTGCCCCTTTACCTCTTCTTTCGGCTGATCCCTCTACCCAAAGTTACGTAAAATTGAGACAGGATACAAATGAGCATTTGAAGGTTAAGGGCCAAGTATTTTCAGGTGGGATATGACCTCATTACCATACCGTAAACCCTGAGCTACCAGTGCCTGTGTCAGGCTCCTAAACGAGACATGTATACGCCTCTAGACCTGAAAGGGAACAGCCGAAAGACAAAGAAGAAGAAGGTCCGGGGGCAAATATTCCAGGTGACCGGGTACTCAGAGAATTCCACTGTATTAGCACACAAGTCTCTAAAGGATGTTTACTTTGTCTTCGTTTTCTTCATAACTTCTAAACCAATCCACATGTCAAGGCATGAACGCTTGAGATGTTTTCCAAAACAAACACACATCTTGATTTACACACTACCACTACTGTGTATCATTCTGCATCGTCTTTATTTCTAGACACTTTCACTACTGCACCGCCCCCGTTCTCTCTCTCTTTCTCACTCTCTCTCTCTTTCTCTCTATCTTTCGGACACTAAATAAAATCTCCTCCTGTTCTCCAAAGAGCCTAATTAACTCCCGCAGCCAGATAACGAGCTGTGGGAGCAGATGGGTGTCTGATGGGAGTAGGAAAGAAGACAGACGACTCGGCATCCTACTTTTGGGGTGGGGGGGGGGTGAAAAAGAGAGGGGAACTTCACCTTTCCTCCTTCTGCCGCTCTGCCTTTATACACTCCCTCTTGAGAGGGAATCCATCAGTCATTCAATCCTCAGTGTCGTCCCGAAGTCGTGACAGAAAGGCTCCAAGGGGTCTCATTAAAACACTCGCTTTTACATTCATTTACGTGTGTGTGTGTGTGTGTGTGTGTGTGTGAACCCTCAGGGCTTCTCTAGCCACATCTACAGATGAGCCATGTCAGATTTTATCTTTAAAAGGAAATGAATCTGTCTCGCATCCATAATGGTCGAAAACGGACGCACCACTGGAGGAAAGAATCGCACGACTAGGGACTAATCAAACAGCGATTCTCTGACCGAATGTACAGCCGTTCCCCAGAGGAACACCGCAAGAAATTATGGATGTTAACCGATGCTCTCGAAGGAGCAGATCGAGATTGTGTGTGTAAAAGCAAAAGTCTTCAAAACATCATCTATCCATATCGAGCAAGACCATTAACCTGGTACAGGCTAATATTAGTTCACAATTCTAAGAGTACAGATGTGATGGAAGCGCTCACCTTCATACATTTTAAGAAGGGCAGCAAAGAAGCCACTTCTCTCCAGGAAAGACATCAGGGACAGACTGATAGTCTACATAAGGAACAGGGATTGGACTGCTGAGGATTGGGGTAAAGTCATTTTCTCTGATGGAAAAAAACCTTGTCAGGAGAGGAAAAGGTGAGAGCTACCATCAGTCCTGTATCACGCCAACAGTAAAGCATCCTGAGAACGTTCATGTGTGGGGTCGCTTCTCAACCATAGTAGTGGGATCACTTCATTTCGGCATGAAGATTCTCCGATAGAAATTTCTCCTGCACCATACAATAACAGTTTGGTGATGAACAATGCCTCTTCCAGCATGATGGAGCTCCTTGCCTTAAGGCAAAAATAATAAAGTGGCTCGGGGGAACAAAACAGGGAAATTTTGGGTCCATTTTGGCTGGGAAAGTCCCCCGATCTTAAACCCACCGAGTCAATACTCAAGAGGCGGGCGGATAAAACAAAAACCCACAAATTCTGACGAACCCCAAGCATCGATTACGTAATATCGGGCTGCCATCAGTCAGGATGTGGCCCAGAAGTTGATTGACAGCATGCCAGGGTGAATTACAGAGGTCTTTAAAAGGAAGATTCAACACTGCACATATTGACTCTTAATGTAATAGTCAATAAAAAAAGTCTGTGACACTCATGGAATGCTTATACGTAATTATACTTAAGTGTACCAGAGTAAAACAAATATATAAAAATATTGAAGCAGCAGTGTCATTTGTGTCATTCTCAAAACTTTTGGCCCCCACTATATGCTAACTATGCTAACAAAAAACAGACATTGGAAAAAAAAAAAATCTACCAGGCTGAGAGAGAACCTTTTTTTATTATTATTATTACATTTAAACCGACCATAATCCAACTGAACAAGCCGCTGAGCCTCGTCACAAATCCACGTCCGAGTTCACCCAGATAACGCTAACCCAAAGTGAAAGAACCAGCTTGAGGAAATAAATGCTTTCACATCCCACATCAGTTATCTATATAAATACAAGAAAGGTTTTGTCTGTAGATTAGTCAGAACTTGATCTTTTAATTTCTTTATGCTTCATACTTTTTATTGGAGAACCTGAAACCAGTCTCAGAAAAAAAAGTGTCTGTCTGTCTGTCTGTCTGTCTGTCCTTAGTCGCAGTATTTGCCTGAAATTAACCCTGCTTTATAAATAAGGTCAAAATGTTAAGTAGAAGGGACAGACAAATTTAAGCACAAATATAGCATTTTATCTGTTTGTACGATCCTTATTTAGCGACTCTATAAGAAGCTACGCTCGAGTCTTGACACCATCATGCACCGGTTCTCATTTCCTGCGTTTAGATCAGAAAACCCTGACTGATCGACGTTCACCTTGTAAGGCTCCCCGAAGAGCGGCGTACTCTCCTGGTACAGCTCCTTATCCTGCGGCGCCTCCTGGTTCCTCCGCTCCCATTCTTTCCTCCGTAGGACGTTCAGTTCTTCGCGTACGCTGACAAAAAAAAAAAAAAAGATAAATAAAAAATACCCACATGATGTTAAAACATGACAGAGAGGACAAGTGACTTCAATTTCTTTTATACAATACCTTTAATATGTAGAAAATTACTTATGGCCTTACTAAAAAATAGAAACTTAGATATAGCTCTATAGATATATATAGATAACTCAGTTACGCATCATGATTAATCCTTTTGGGTGGCAATTCATGTTTTACATTTAAATAAGGTAATATTCCTCTATAATCCTGCAGGTGGTGTACTTTAAACTATTCACACATTGGCACTGCAAAATAAAAAAATATATATATGGATATAGAACTGTAATATTTATAAAGTTGTGATATTTAGCGAGTTGCGCAATACTAATCAAATCGGTAGACATGCATCACGACAATATCGTATTAGAAAAATGAACTTGTATTAGCCTAAGGTAACAGCAAATCACAAGTTTATATTAATACACATTGATATTAAAAAAGAAATAAAATAAATAAATATATAATCCTTGTAACCGTCAAAGTTAAAGCTGTAACGTTTTGGATGGAGCAGTTTACGCATTTTGAGAATTCTTGGCAACTCAGATTACTCCATGGTTCAAGCCTTGACTCAATCAACGAGAAGTGAGGAAGAACCAGGCAACAGAAAATTGTCCACGCTATCGTCAGAATATTGCATTCCGATGATGCAACGGAAAGGGGGAGAGCGACCGTGCTCTCTGGGTGCAGGAGACGGACGCCGAAAGCTGTGCGAGTAAATCAATTATGCAATCTAATTGGACAATAAGATCAAGCAATTGAACCAAAGGGTTCGTTTTCGAATCAGAATCAATACGAAGTTCTTGTACAATACTTTCACATTTTGTGAGATTATCGCTTCTTCTTCTTCTGACATTATGAGCGACCGGTGCGTTTACCGCCACCTACTGGAATGGAGAGTCGAGCAGGAGATCGATGGCGGAAAAAAAGTTTAATGGCTTTGTTCAAGGCACAACATTTAAATGAATCAATAACACAAGTTACGCTGCATTTCAGAGTTTCGGAATAATTCGCTTTTAATATTTCAAAACCTACAAGTTAAATTGGTTAAATAAGATATGGAATGCACAAAAATCGGCAGGCTACCCATAATTCACAGCCCTTCTGTCAATCAAAGCAATAACTAATCTTGGAGTAGAATAACAACGCTTCCCATCTTCGTGTTCAGATCCCAGGTGTTTGAAAAGATGCCATCTCTGAGGAAGCATCTTCTGAAGGAAAATGGGAACGGGTTAATGGGAACCGGCAAAATGAAATGCAATTTCATTGGCAAGCTCTCACTGCCACTCCATCGACATGGCTCGCTTTCTCCCTGCACATTCTCCATTATTTAAAAATCTACTCCCGATTCCAACTAACACTCTGTTTACAATTACTAATGGCACTGTTACAGCCCACGATTCGTAGACAACCAGACAATCCCACCTCCAGTAAGGTGACCTGCTTTCACCACCATCCAGCACTGCTTTCATATGAAAAACACAGCACAATTATGCTAAAGTGAGGAGACGTGACTCTTTGCTTCCAGCTTGTGATAAAAATGGCCATTTGGGGCGTTTGGGTTGTTTCAGTGAGATGGCGGACAAAGGAGAAGGCCGGTATTAGCTGCGTGACCTTTTGGTGAGTCAGTGTGAGTCACTGGACGTAACAGCGAAGAAGTCGCTCAGGCTTTACAGACTGCCAAGTGCAACCTTTCCACTGAAAACTCCACAGCGTGACGTGAATCAGACAAGGTCAGTGTGTAATTACGATGGCTCCGCGTGAAGAGGAAATCAGGAGTAAACAAGGAGCGTCTCCGAGTCAAGACTGCACCCGGGAACCAAAAAAAACAAAAAAAATAACCTCAGGATTAAAGAGCTGCTCGGGTCCGTTTCTCGGACTGTCCGTCGTCCGTATTTGTCCAGGCTCACATTGCAGATAAGATATCTGTCGGGTGGAGGGCAGGATGAGGACAGGTGTGACTTGACGTCGGGTCCTCAGGGACGGCGAGAGGTAACACAACACGCAACATCTGGCACAGAGTTCTGCACCTGGCAACGGGCCAGATGTACAGTGTGCCGAGTCGTTTCAACAGAAACAGAATGACGAGAATTATATATTTAAAAACACACACACACACACACACACACACACACACACACACACACACAATGTTTTATAAAGCACACACACATACATACATACATACATACATACATATACAGTCAGCCAAAAAAATAATAATTACAATTTGGCTGACACACTTCAAGAAAAGAAAAAAATTATTATATTAATCATGTTTCTAATAGATTATCACATACAGTATATATCAATATATATCATCAAGCAATAAATTCAGTATTCAAATATATTCAAAGTTTTTCTTTTCCTGAAGTGTGTGTGTAATTTTTTAAACTGTGTATACACACATTATATATATATATATGTAAACTTTGTCACTGTTAGCGATCAATAATTTCAGTCATTTTGTGCAAAAAAAATAAAAAAAAGGACGTTTTATTAGAAAATCAAAGCAAAGAAGCAACGCAGTCCGTTTGATCTGTTCATGAAACGGAACAATTAGCAGAATTAAAATATATTTCACAGAAATGATAAAATAGTACCTTCTTGTTTTAGCATTACGCGAAAACGCACCTTGGTTTAATCTCAAGTTTAAAAATCTGTACAAATATTAACGCACAAATCTCCGCAGGCGTGTTAACATTTACAGTTAGTGAGGTTCAGTTTAGATTTTCAATTTCCTAAATGTAAACTGCTGCAAGAATCTAAAAAATATTTTATTAGATTTTTTTTTCATTAACTTTAACTTTTAATAATTAAGAAAATATATATATATATATTTTTAAAATCATGATATGATGCTAATATTTAATCTCAAAAAGTTACTATACTCAGGAATTTATGTTATAATTGAAGCATTTCTTTCTCTTTCATACCTTTATTTGTTGTTCAGCTTAGATCAACAAGTTAAATACTAAGTCGTACATTCACTAGTTACACATCGCAGTTTCAACTGTAACGCGTCAAAATACTGTAATTGCAACTTTTTTCTTTCTTTTTTTTTTTTTTAAATCGAATTGTCCAGGCTTAACTGCAGTTCTGTACAGTACATGTATAAAGCCAATATAATGAAGTTAGAATTCACTTTATCCTACAACAACAACACATCGTAAAGTCTTTCCTTCCTCTTATATTCACTCACTTACCCAAGAACGACACCGTTTCCCCCCCGTTACCTTAAACGATCTGGACCGCCTGCAAATCTACTGACCGCATATGTTCACATCCTAATGAACAGCCGTTTCCTGACCGGCCTGCCTTTTTTTTTTTTTACTTCAAAATTAAACATGACAAAAACACATGATTGAGAAAGTTCCAGCTTTACCTCTGACACTGGAGACTCCTTCCATGAGTCATAACCTTCAGTATTTTAATGGTAAAATATTTTTTCTGTATAAGTGATTTCTGCAGAAAAAAAGATGGCGCTTTATAATAAAGTGTGTTAATATAATCCTGTGCTACTTTACTTTACATACGGTGTTATGTCTATGTAAATTCTGCAGTGGCTTGGAAATTGTCTCCGATTATTCGAACTCAGGCCTCTCTGTTCTGCCCAAACCATGTCAAACTGCCAAGCACTTGTCCTCGCAAAACATCACCACCGTGACGCCCGTGACCTCGGACCGGCGCTGCCATGGCAACCCAGAGACCCGTCCCGGATCAGATGTAACACGTGGAGCGACAAAAGTGCCGCTTAATCACACGCCAAGGAACACATAGACTGATAAGAAAAGTTCAGTACAGAACCCCCGCTCCTCCACCCTTACCCACTCTCACACCCCCTCTCCTTTATTTACACACCCTCCCTCCCTCCCCCGTCTCTTTCTTTTGCTCTCTCGCATATTTTCCCCCCTTGTTGCCGCAGTAGAGCAGCAGGAGGCCATAACTCTGACTGCAGCAGAAAACCCGACGCCAGAGTGGTGTGTGTGTGTGTGTGTGTGCGCGCGCGCGTGCGTGTGTGTGTGTTTCTTTCTGTGGTTTGAGCCAGAAAGATCCTTTAAGCTCTAATTCAGTACGTTTGCCTGAATAACCAAATGGGCGATCCCATGCAAATTTTAACCTTGCAATGAAAGAAAAGGTGAACAGATGCAGAAAAATAAATAGACAACCTTCTTAGGGTCAGTATTTAGTAGTTATGATTGTTTAAAAAAAAAAAAAAAAGTCTGGCTAAAAAGTAAAAACTTTACGTTTTAAGTAAAGCAAAATTTACTTTTTGTATGAAGCTAGTTTAGCTACCAAGTAACGCAGCTAACACCAGAAATGTCGCGTCACATCAGAGGAGACGAAACTGAAATATAAACATGCATATTTTCTGGAAGGGAAAAGAATATAAAATTCCCATTTGAACACATTTAGAAGACATTTGCGAAAGACATCGGTTCTGATAGTAAAAACAAACAAACAAACAAACAAACAACAAAAAAGGCTAACTAAATAACTTTCAATTAAATATTTAACTTAGTAATTTCTAACTAACGATTTTTCAAATGATGGCCAACAATAATAATACAAACTCAAACTGGTTTAATAAACAAAATACAAAATGAAAGGAAATGCTTTCAGGAACTCATGATACAGTACACTGTATGTCCACTGCGGCGCTTCGATAACTTTTACACTATTAAAAAAAAAAAAAACATCAGTTACATAAGGGAAGGCGGAGCAATAAAAATTGTGTACACAACATTATGTTATATAATATAATCTTAAAAAAATCTTTTTTACAAACATATAATACTGATTATAGTACTTAGCTCGAAGTTTTTGCTAACAAAACAGTAGAGTTCAATTCTAAAAAGTACTAAAAAGACTGTTTAATTCCACATTAAAAATAAAATTCTAATTAGAAGGCAATAATGTCCACCCCAACGTCTAAACACTCTGGTTTCAGGTCCTGAAAGTGAACCAATTTAGCTTTCACAAAGGAACTAAAAAAACTAAACCTGGGAAAACATTAGCCAAGGCTAACTAACAAGCGTTTAATTAACGTTAAACTAATTAATTTCCAACTAACGATCTTTTAAATGAAAGCTAACAATAATAATAAAAACTCAAACAGGTTTAATAAACAAAATACTAAAGTTTAAGTTAATGCTTTCAGGAATATACGATACAAAATACTTCCACTGCGGCGCTTCGATGACTTCAACGCTCTACTTACAGTTCTTAGAATTAAAAAAATATATCAGTTACAGGGTAGAGGACAGAGCGAAAAACATGCTATATACTATATTATATTATATTATTGTAATTATTACTAGATTATGAAACATTTTCACAAAGACATAAAACTGATCATAGTACTTAGCTTGAGCATTTTGCTAACAAAACAGTAGAATTTTGAAAACGACAAAACATAGGTTTTCTGAACCAGAGTTTACAATTTTTCTCAAGAAAATGATGAGCTACAACTTCTAAACCAACCCTAGGGCGTTTGAAAGTTTAGGTTTATTATTCAATTAGAAAAATATAAGAAAGAAAACCAAAGCTTGCAAGATTGTTTCGACGTACATACAGCTAGGTCGCTTCGCTAATCTGTCGTACAAATGGGAATAAATACAACCGTCACCACTGGCCTCCACAAACACCAGTTAGACTACAGAGGGAAGGGAGGGATGGATGGACGAAGGGGTTATATTTGATTATATACACTTACTGTCTGTAGTGGAATGGAAATAAAATGGAAGTTTGTATGTAAATTTTTTGAACATTTTTCTGAAAGGTGCAAATAGTCAGGTGGCTCAGGGCTCATTATAATATTTAAGCTTTTAGTCACATGATCAGGGCTCGTTAGAATATTTAAGTACTTGGTCATGTGACCAGGGCTCATTAAATTATTCAAATATGTCATGTGACTAGGACTCATTCGAATATTTAAACGATCACATGACTAAAACTCCTTAGATTATTATAGGTTAGCATATTTAAGTATTTAGTCATGTGACTAGGGTTATAATATTTAAGTCAGAAACACAACTGACCCCAAGCTGAAAAGAAAGTGACACAAGCAAACAGTAGCAGATTCTGTAATGAAGAGACCAGAAACCCGGAGTAAATAAGCACAAATGTAGCTTATTATATTTATCTTGTTACAATCTCAAAAATATATATTTAAAAAAAAGAAAATCCAATACACACACAGATAGTGATGCAACAAGTAAAGTGTGGGAAAACCGATGAGACGTTGGAGTCAGCGAGTTGACTGAAGCGCTGAATTTGCATGGAGAGATGGAGCGCAATCGTGCATGCAAATCAAAAAGGTCTTACTAGACTCTCCGAATGACTGAAACAAGACCATTCCTCAATTTGAACAAAATTAACAAACAAACCAAAAAAAAAAAAAAAAGAAGACATTCTGTCTCGTTGGATTTGTGCAGTGACTGAGGGATCAGCCACATCCTGTTACAGGAGCCTGGACTTCAGTGGCCTAGTTGCTCGGAGTGCGGAGCGTACTTAGGTTCAGGACATTCTGTCTCGAACAGAACGGGAGGGTGTGCGTGTGCGTGTGTGTGTGTGGCTGTGTGTGTGTGCATGCATGCGTGTGCGCGTGAACATGAAACCAAGGCAGGAAAAGAAAAAAAAAAAAAAAACATAAAATAAGGAGAGATAAAGAAATACAGGATTATAAATAAATAATTTGTGCCAGTTTATTTTCCCCCTGAATACGAGATAAAAAGCAGAGTGTTGTTAAAAGCAGGTGTTGTACAGAGCTGTGAACTCCAGGTGGACTGATGATTCGACTCATGTTTGATCGTTGTCATTTCCAATGTGATTCAGTAGCACTAATGTTCACTGTCTGATTTGTCTCAGCTGTATTTTCTGCAGATTTTTAAGTATTTAAAGCGTTTAAAAGTATCTGTTATGTCTCGTTCAAAAGCCGCTGTTGCTTCATGTCTGGTACTAGTGCCGGATCAGAGCCGGTTCAATAGTGAACCTCCTAAGGACTGGCTTTGTTTGTACATGGGCTAGACGGTCACGTCATTACGTCACTGTATGTGTCCTACTTACCCGGCGATGCTAGAGGCGATGCTAGCGGCAATGCTAGCACTATCAGCAAGCTAGTGGCAGTACTATGGGCAATAATAGTGGCAATGCTAGCACTAGTGGCAAAGCTAGCAGCAACGCTGGTACTAGCAGCAGTAGCAATGTTAGCTGCAATGCTAGTGACAGTGCTAGCCCTAGTGGCAATGCTGATACTAGTGGCTATGATGGTGGTTGCGCCAGCGGCAATGCTAGCACTACCACCCGTTAGCGGCTATGATAGTCGCAATGGTAGCACTAGTGCCAATGCTAGCAATATTAGTAGCAATGCTAGTGGCAATGCTAGCACTAGCGGCAAAAGCAGGAATGCTAGGTGGCAATGCTAGTGGCAATGCCAGCACTAATGCCAACGTTAGCGGCTATGATAATGCCAATGCAAAAACTAGTGTGAATGCTAGCAATGTTAGCTAATGTTAGCACTAGCAGCAATGCTAGCAGCAACGATAGTGGCATTACTAGAAAGCCCTTGAGCTGCACACTGCACACTGCATATCCATGTTTTAAAGATGGCGGACGCAACTTTAAGTTGGTGGGAATAATTTTTTGGTTTGTGATCCATGAAATCAGCAACGAACATCCAGCACTTGCCAAGTCAAGGCAAATCAGGAGGTATCGTAAGCACTCCGCGGGAAGATCATGAAATTTTGTAAAACAGCTCGCGGCGGCTCAGAATGATTTGTAGCCGAAAAAACATTGGAAGCGTTTTGTGAGCGTATTGTAACATTTCATCGCTAATACGCAGCCAAGCTGTAGCAGATTGAGGCATGTGATGTCACACAGTTGAAGAAGCGAGCCTGTTTACAGCCGCTGGCAAAGAAACTTCACATCGACATCTTCCAACCAATCAGAATTGAGAACGCAACAGCGCTGTGACGTAAAGCAGGCCATATTGGACGTGAGTCAGAGAATGACCGACGCGGAGTGAGAATATTATGATGCATTAATTACAGGGTTAGGAATTAGTCAGCACCCTGGTGTGTGTGTGTGTGTGTGTGTGTATGTGTATGTGTGTGTCTCGCCATACGCCTAGCTAACCATCTCAAGCTTTTGTGTTCACTTCCGTCAACCTTCATCACGCGCGGTTTTGTTTGGATTATTTTGTTTTTTATTTATTTTTTTTAAATAAGAAAAAAAATGAGAGCGCATGGTTGTACACAACCCGAGTGTACGTGCGATTACATTTCAGGAGAACGCCGATCCTGAGCCGTCCTTGTAATACAATCTGATGCACACACACACACACACACACACACACACATACACAATCTCAAACACCCTTCGTCCAGGTGCACCACTTGCCTGCTCACCTCTGTCCTTTTTAGGAATAAAGGATAAACCAGTTGTGTGCAGGGTCACTGAAAGGTCACGGATACCTGCAGCCAGGAGAAGCTTTTAGCAGCCAAACAAAACCTCTCTCTTCTCCTCACACACACACACACAAACCAAACAGCAGTGCTTGAAGATATGCACAAGTTATACAATTTCAAATCATAAATATTGAGTTTAAAAAAACAAAAAACAAAAAAACAAACAAGAAAAAAAGAAGCTCCGACATAAATAAATAAATAAATAAAGTGCGCACTTAAAGCCAAAATCTTAAAGAAAGCCGAGTTCAGCACACAGCGCCGTATCGACACGGCCGCGCACAGCATTAGGTCTAAACCAAGCAGCTCTTCTTTCATAAGCGTAAACTCCTGAAACTGAAACTGGAGACTCCTTCGCTAAGGGTTTATGTTTACATTCGCGTCTCACTAATACATCAACAAGTGTAATTGTTATTCTGTTGTTTGGGTTTGATTTTTTTTTTCCTTCTTCGTGTGCAGGGTCCGGCGCGGCTACTGCAAATCAGCACTCTGACCAATCAGGAGCCAGAATTCAGCACAAACACTAACAAGAACAAAAGGAGCGACCTGTGCGAGTCAATAAGTACGCTCTAAACCACGGGCCGTCTCTTCGAGAATGATTACGACATCCAAGAATTGATTTTCTTCCTCGTCTCTTACAAAAGATTAATCAAATTCTATATATTTTTTTTCCATCTTTCCAGCACACCACTGATGCTAAAGACCTGCTCAGCTCACAACCGTCCAGGGAAAACCTGCCTAATCATGTTTCCTCTCTGCAGTAACATCAGCTATACAGCCGATCTAGACCAAAACTAAACGGAAGCTCTGGCTGAAAAAAATAATAAGATCACATATAAAATAAACCCGACGTGAGCGGGTCTTGACAGGTGTTACGGAAATTTGCTCTGACTCATAACTAGGACAAGGGGAAACAAATAAATAAATGAATAAATAACCCTGTCTTCTTTGCCCTTTATGTTTAATATGCAATAAAAACACCACTGTGTGTGTGTGTGTGTGTGTGTGGGTGTGTGTGTGTGTGTGTGTGTGTGTGTGCGTGTGGTTTTCCCCCCTGGTGTTGCCCAACACCACTACAGAAGAGGATACACAGGCCAAGTGAACCAGCTGCGAATTCTCCAGTTAGTCATTTATCTTGTTAGTCATTTTTCTGCAAAAACACGAGATCTATTTCAAAACACATAAAATATATTCATATTTAAAGTTTACTTTTTTATCGTCAATATATATAATAATGAAAACAGTTAAACGTTTGTTTTGCATAACATTGCTCCGTAGCTCACAAGTCTATTAACTTCTACACCACAAGAGGGCGCCCCTGCAGTTCAGGCGATGAATGCGCGATATTGTCTGAACTATTATCTATTTGCGCTTCATTAATTTGTTCCACAAAGCTAATTTGTTGGTATTTTTTTCTGGTAGAACTCCTTGAAACAAATACTTCAACTGAGAAAATCATCGTCTTGATATCATTCGTTATTAATAATAAATCGATTATCGATTGTTAACGTGTTCAACTCCTGGTGAAGTAAAAACATGCGAAATTCATAACACTAGGTAATTCGGGTCTCTGTTTGTTGATAGATGAAATTTGTTGTTTGTTTGTTTTTCTATTCCTGCCAGAAGTTGTTCATGCTAGCGCGGTTACAATAGCGTTTATTACGAGGGCTTAAAATGAAGTGATGACACTCTATTGATGTGATGTTGTTAACTAAAATACAATTCCTATCTTCTTGCAGTTTACCAGAAATGTTCGTTCAAAGAAAAAAAGTCTAGCGTAGACGTAGCAAATGCTCAGCTAGATGAGCGCGACGGACCTGACGGTGATGTTATAAAAACATAAAAGCATTCAGAGTGTGCAGGTGTCCAGGCGAGAGAGCTGCAAAAGCGAAAACACTGAAGTGCCGCTGCATTACTTTCTTTAAAGCAAAAGTTTTTTTTACATTTACGGTGATTCCAAGTGTTTTTGTTGTTGTTGTTGTTGTTGTTGAGATCGGCTTCTCTAGCTGTAGATTCCGGTCTCTCGAGTTGGAAAGTTGATGATGAAATCTTTCCAGTATAACACTAGGGCTGTCAGTGCATTTGTTTAGAATATTTGCATCATAAAAAAGGACGACCTTAAAGGCCATACTTGCAGTGGTCCTATTAAACCATTTGGTTATGGAAATCCCTTAAATTGTCGTTAAAGCTGCCGTCTTGTTTAAAGGACTGCAGTTTGCGCTGTTTATCATAATTGTATATTTTTACCTGATGTGATTGTTATCTTAAAAAAAAAAAAAAAAAAAGAAGAAAGGCAGTGACCTTATATGACGCGTCACACCTGGAATTTATGTAAAGCGTCAAACAACACGATGAGACGCAGAGATACAGCGCTGGCTTTCCTGTAAAGGCATCACACGTCTTCTTCCTCCATTATAGTTTTATGATAAAATGTATTAGGGATGGAAATTACCAGGGATCACATGATACAATATTATCGTCACATTATACCCATGTGACGTGACGATTCGATCGTTCTGTGTTGCGATTCTGTGAATATCACAGTTTTATAAATATCTCAATTCTAACTTAGTTTTTATCCAGATCGAGTTACAGTTTTAAACGAAACTTAACAAATAGTTCGCTCCGATTTCATTTCTAAGGTTTACAGAATTCCAGTTCACGCCCCAGTCGGCCGTCTCTCGATGCCATTTAAACACCCGACCGGTTGACGACAGCCCTCTCTGGTAATACCTCGGCGAGGTGTTGCTGTGAAAGACAAGCTCTCTTGAGAAAAATCAACATCGTGTTCACCGTGCAGGCTATTAATAGCTAAATAAATAAAATCTTGAATTGTGTGTGTTTTTAAACCAAACTACAGCGGGTGTGTTTACTATTCCCTTCTTGCATGTCTTCTCGCAGATCATCCATAGTACAAGATGTTATTTAAGACATAAAAACAGAACGGTTGGAGCTCAGGTTACAGAACGCGACCCGACACCGTCCCGTGGATCCGATTTAAGAATTCGACGGCGGCTGTTGAATAATAATCTGTGATATTATACAGGTTCATAATGAGAGATTGAGTTCAGATTCAGAGTGGAAACATAACACACATCATGGTCACATCAGGTCCCAGGTGTTTGGGTTGCCAGTTTATAACCGAATAAATCTATCTCGGTATTCAAACCGATTCATTAGACCTGCAGAACAAGGGGGACATGGGAAATCTGACACCTCAATGATTCACTGATTATGTAAATTAACTCCTTATTTATTTATTAATATTTTGTATTATTATTATTATCATCATCATATCATTCAACCACTGAGTTGAAACATGACAACTCCACAAAGGCTTTGCACATGATCATATCCAATCCCTGACTGTTTAGTTGAATAAACAGACAATAAAAAGGTTTTTTTCGGGGTTTGATTTGCATGTTTCATAATTTGGGGCCTGGAGCCCATCAGAGTAGGGCACGAGAGGGGTTACACCCTGGACCGAGTCCTTATCCATCACAGAGCACACATACACATAATTTGGGAACACCAATTAGCCTAATCCACATGTTATTAGACTGTGGGAGGAAACCGCAGTACATGGAGGAAACCCACCAAGCACGGGGAGAAACATGCAAACTTCACGCACTCGGAACCTGAGGCGGGAACCAAACCCTGGAAGTGTGTTGGGGACAGTGCTAGCCACTAGTACACCACCGCCATATCATACATAATATATTAATTATATGTCATATATAATATTTATTCATAAATATCATATACATCACGCCATATCACTGATATATTAACAAATAAATAAAATAATAAATAATGACGGGAATTTTTTTTCTGTTAATTAAAAGTCCATCAGAGAAGCTAAACAATAATAATTGTCCATATATTGAAAATATAAAACAATTATTATTTAGTTGAATAACCTGTGAATAATCTGTGCGCATGCAAATGAGAAAACTCCTATTTATAGCATGATGTTCAGGTTATTTTGTGTTTTTTGTTCCTAAAAAAAAATAAAATAAAAAAAAGACCCTAGTAATGGGGTTCAGTCCTTGCATTGAGTATTTAAAGAGTCTTTCAGACCATATAATAATAATAATAATAATAATAATAATAATGCCTTGTTTTAATTTACATGTCTGTGGTGTAGAACATTGCAATTATATGCCAGTAAGAGCTCTTACACACACACACACACATATATATATATATATATATACACACACACACACACACACACACTATATATATATATATATATATATATATATATATATTTTAACAATAATATTAATAATAAGGAACAATAATAAAACACATAGGGATCTCCACTCCAGATGTTTTCGTATTGTTTTGTCCCTCTGATTGACTTTGAATAAGCAGAAAAGGGACACACACAAAAAGCACAGAGGAAAAAAAAGAAAACAGAAAACACCATTTTGTTCAGATGAATGCGTTTTTAAGGTGGTTTCTCGACAAATCATATGCATACTCCTAAACCAATCAACTTTCCATCCTAGGGACAGGCTGTCACTTTAATCTCACAGCTGGATTAATTATAAAACTGCTTAATGCATTTAAAGTACTCACCTAGACTGAGCAGCCATTAGTGCCAAGCCAAATACAGATTATCAGCCAAATGTGAAGTTACAGCTTGCCATTGAGCTTCTTGGCACAAATCCGTCTTCTTACATGGTGTTACGATTGAGGCGAAACGATAGATTTATTCGTTTATAAATGCCGAAAGTAGGATTGATCGTTCATAGTTCACAACTTATTGTAGCAGAACAGCTAGGAGCTTTGATCCCTGGACTCACCGGGCTAAACCATTCAGGTCATCCCCGCTTCCGGAGGGGGGTGTCCCAGGGTCGTGTCGTGTCCGCGAAATACGATTTATAAAACATATAAAGCCGCGGTAGACATCTCCTACGAGAGGAACAAGCCTTAGTCTTACAATCCTACTTTTACAAAAGGTCACATCTCTGTTTAAGTGTCGTGTTTGAGTGGAAAGGTCGAGACGTTCCCCCCTTCCACTTGTCACGAATGGTACGTCCCGCTGGATCCTATTATGGGCATGTTATTCTGAAAGAGCGTGCCAAAATATTACAGAGGGGGGCGCGCGGCTCGTGCGCGACTGCGCGTGCGCCTGTGAACTAGAAAACTCCTATTGAAATCATGATGTTCAGGGGTTTTTTTTGTTTTGTTTTGTTTGTTTGTTTGTTTTTGTGAGTTTTTCTTCCCCCGAAAACAACATAAATAACCCAGTTTTGTGGTTTGGTGCTTGCTCTGAGTATTTAAACAGTCTTTAGGACTATTTAATGCTTGTTTTTATTTACATGCCTGTGGTGTAGAAAATGACTTAACATTGCAATTATATGCCAGGAAGAGCTCTTACATGCATGTAATTAGGTGCATTTAATCATAGGCATGCATTTCTGGTATTTATGGCACTGCATAATTTATTTTAGGATTTAAAAAAAAAAAAAAAAACATGGATACTACTTAGAGGGGGTGGGGGTCATGTTGAGGCTTCGCCTATTATGGTTTGCTCCTGGAGATGGGAACAGAAATTGGCTCCAGTCAGATGAACAGAAGTACCTGGTTTAGATTGGTTATTAGTGTAAATATCATTTTTCTGATAATATATAATCAGATTTCATCTTTTCATCATACACTATTTTGACAAAAGTATTTGACCAAACCTGTTAATTAATGGCCCATCTTAATGCCTCATCATAATAAGACATATCTACGGCTCAATCTACTCTATATATTTGCTGTCTGATCTATTTTATTTAAGATATCTGCCGTCCAATACACTCTACGTATTTGCGGTCTGATCCACTCTATATAAGATATCTGCAGTCTGATCTATGCTATGTAATATATGTATGGTCTGGTGCACTCTAGATAAGATATCTACTGTCTGAGCTATGCTACGTAAGATATCCATGTACGTACCGATCTAGTCTATATAAGATATCTTTCTCTATATAGCTGCGGTCTGATTTACTCTAATAAGATATCAATAGTCCAATCTACTCTAATCTATTGGATATTAGGGATTCAATCTACTCTATATATTTGCTGTCTGATCTATTCTATTTAAGATATCTGCAGTCTAATCCACTCTCTGTATTTGCGGTCTAATCTACTCTATATAAGATATCTGCAGTCTGATCTATGCTATGTAATATATGTATGGTCTGGTCCACTCTAGATAAGATATCTACGGTCTGATCTACTCTAATAAGACATCAATGGTCCGATCTACTCTATTTATCAGTGGTCCAATCTACTCTATATAAGATATCTGTGGGCTGAGCTATGCTACGTAAGATATCCATGTACGTACCGATCTAGTCTATAGAAGATATCTTTCTCTATATAGCTGCGGTCTGATTTACTCTAATAAGATATCAATAGTCCAATCTACTCTAATCTATTGGATATTAGGGATCCAATCTACTCTATATAAGGTATCTATTTACCGATCTAGTCTATATAAGATATCTAACTCTATGTATCTGCTGTCTGATCTACATTATTAAGGTGTTTCAATCAGGGCCCCTTATCCCCAGTAAAGGAAATCTTAATGCTTCAGCCTATCAAGACATCTTTGATAATGCTACCTCATAAACGCTCTACAGAATGAATGGACACAAATGTCCCACAGAATCATTTCAAATTCTTGTGGACGCTGTTATAGCTGCAAAAGGTGGACCGACTCCATATTAAATGAATGCACAAATACTTTTGTGTCTAGATAATGTGTTCATGTAGGACAAAAAATCGAATTAGAGCACAAGAAGCAAGAAGAACTGCATGTGTTTTTCTGAGCATGAGTGCAAATATTAACACATTTATTTGTCCGCTTGTTTTACTAGTAGTTCGGTGGGGAAAAAAGGGGGTTTTTAGTGTCTTAGGACCGGCTTCTTCACCCATGGAATACCACCTGTACACTCTTCTAGTGACAACCTTTATGACGTTGAACGTAGCAGTCTGATTGGCTGTTTGCACGTTTGTTGTCGATCAGTCAAATCGTCTCGTCTTGTAAAAGGAGCCTGGTGGCACAGTGGTTAGCCTCCACCGCTGGGGGGTTCGAATCTCACCTCCGGCCTACGATTGTCTAGTTTGCATGTTTCCATGTTTTTGCTGTGGTTTGTGGGTTTCCTCCAGGTCCTCTTCCTCCACAGTCCTAAATTGCCCCCGAGTGGACAGTATGTTGTGATATTGAATGTGCATCTATACCCTGTGATCATCAGACTTGTTGTTTTGAGTCATGGTGGCTCTGAAACCTGGGTGTGTGTAATGCAGGAATAGCAATTTTAAATAAAATCTATAAAACACCAAACACACACATACATGTTTGTACACAACTAAGGGGGATTTAGAATAGTGGATTCACCTACCTGGGGGCTAAATGGGGAATCTGGAGGAAACCCATGCAGACCATGAAAACCAAGTAATATCAGCTGCACTCAGGGACGCATTTCTTCCAGAATGCGTCTTTCACACGCTGATAAAAGCGCTACAGAGATGTGAGTTCTAGTTCTAGTTCTAGACCCAACAAAAATTGACAGAAGAATAGAAATGAGTACAAACGAATGTCCAAAATTAAACCATGATGTGTCGTTTATGAGCGGGTATTTGAGTATCGCTTGATTTTATTTACCAAGTTTGTTTTTACCAAGTGCCGCAGCATTGAATGACTAGCATGATACACTAGATAATGCAAACTCTCAAATTGCCATGAAACAATAAACAGACCATGTTAGAGCTTGCATCGTTTAAAAAAAAAACAGCTGTATTTTACTTTATCCTTCCCTACAGTTCAATTGTGCTGTGTTGACAAAGGTTTGGGGCCGATAAGAGCTCGGCTCTTAGGGAGGCAAAGTCCATGGACGGGCTGGCACGTAAGAGGGAACAGGTACACTCACTCCAAGTCAACATGTGCCTTATGCTTGACATTCCTCCATGGCCCAGATGCGCAACGGGCCTCGTGTTGGGGAGTGTTTGTGTTTTTGTTTAATCCCGACGGCTCCACGCCCACTTAACGTGAGTGTTAGACTCCTAACCTAATGAGTAAAAGCAGGACACCAGTCTCTGTAGTACCATGATGCTACAGTATCACTATGTAGGCTTGAAGCCCATAACATCTCCTTAGTTTAGATTTAGTTCTATGCATATAAATATTTAAGATGGTTGGCAGAACATGAGACCTCTTCTTCACACAGAGGTAGCCATATCGTTCAGAGTTTTGACCCCTTCTTACAGCGACACCGGAGTCTCTATGAAGTGAGCAATGATTCATTTACTCCAGTTCAAAACTTCAGTCGCCAAAAATGTCTTGGCTGATTGGTTTCTTGTGGATCTTTTATTGACGACATCATTATTAATGGCCAATGCTGATTATTACAAACAACAGACTGTAGATTAGATTTCTGTATCTGTGTGTGTGGGTGTTTGGCTTGTTATTTATTAAATATCAGTCAGGCCCATCTTAACTCTATTCTATATATCTACAATCCAATTTACTCTACATATCTGCAGTCTGATGTAGGTCTGATCTACTCTATATAAGATATCCACTGTCCAATCTACTCTATATATCTGCAGTCTAATCTACTTTATGAGAGATATCTAACAATATCTAACGAATTTGCGGTCTAATCTACTCTATATAAGATATCTAATGTCCAATCTACTGTATATATCTGCGGTTTAACTTACTCTATGAGAGATATCTAACGTCCAATCTACTCTATATATCTGCGGTTAAATCTACTCTATAAAAGATATCTCATGTCCAATCTACTCTATATATCTGCGGTCTAATGTACTCTATATAATATATCTAACGTCCAATCTACTCTATATATCTGCAGTCTAATGTACTCTATATAAGATATCTAACGTCCAATCTACTCTATACATTTGTGGTCTATTGTACTCTATATAAGATATCTAACGTCCAATCTACTCTAAATATCTGTAGTCTAATTTACTCTATATAATATATCTAACGTCCAATCCACTCTTTATATCTGCAGTCTAATCTACTCTATATGAGATATCTACGGTCCAATCTACTCTATATATCTGCGACCTGATTTACATTATATAAGATATTAACGTCCCATCTACTCTATATATCTGCGGTCTGATCTACTCTTTATAAGATATATGGTGTCCAATCTACTCTATGTAAGATATCTGCGGTCCGATCTACTCTATATAAGATATCTGCGGTCCGATCTACTCTATATAAGATATCTGCAGTCCGATCTATGCTATGTAATATATGTTGGTCTAATCTACTCTATATGAGATATCTGCGGTCTGATCTTTGCTATGTAATAAATGTTGGTCTAATCTACTCTACATGAGATATCTACGGTCCGATTTACTCTACATATATGTGACATCTGCAGTCTGATCTATGCTTTGTAAGATGTCTACGGTTTTATCAAGTCTAACAACAGAATGTAAATCAGCTTTCTGTATGTGTGTGTGGGTGTGTGCTCCTTTTGGCTCCCTTAAGCCTCATCATTCTTCACCTCCCCCCATGCAGCTTAGAGTCTCAAATCCCAACTCTTCCTGGCCTGAAGCCGGCCCTGGGATACACAGGCAGCTAGAGTGTGTGTGAGAGTGTGTGTGACCCATGGCAACAGGTCGACCTGGATTAGCCCTTTCCAGTACACTAGTGTTGGGGTAAATAAAGGGTGAATACTAGGTGCATCTTCATGGCTGAGAAAGTTTGTTCAAGCTAATGACACAAACCAGAGCACCACTAGTCCGGTTAGTTGGTAGTTAACTAGGTATGCAGTGAGCAGTCTTAGATGAAACTCCTTCCTGATAGGCTTTGGGAATGTTGGATGTCACTTTGCTGGTGGGAAGGGAGCTTAGTGTGTTAGATAGGAAGGTTTGGAATATATGTAGATAAGGTGGCCTTGCATGCACGCCCTACTGTTTTAACTTCTGTTAATCCAATCAGAACCAGAATCAGGTTTTATTTGCCGAGTATATTGACCCACACAAGGAATTTGATTCTTGTGCTTTGAGGCTCTTATAAACATAAGACACTGTCCAGCTGTTATACATAGTAACTATACTACATTCTATGACTGTACAGATTAAATAATCTTTGGAATAGCCTTCCAAACAGTGTTCGGGGCTCAGACACAGTCTATCAGTTTAAAAGTAGATTGAAGACACATCTCTTTAATCTGGCCTACACATAATTCATCACATATAGTAACCTTGTACTCCAGTATATCTAAATGCACACTCCTATCTAGTGCTGCTAATATCCTGAACGGGCTTTACGCTAATTCTTTTCTTTTCCACCTGTTTCTCTACCCATCCCGAGGCAACTAGAGATTGTGCCAGCTCCAGTGGGCAGAGGACAAGCCTGCGAAGATCTTGAAGCATCCAGAGAAGAACCGCCTCCTGCTGGATTCTGCTTTATGATGGTTTGGATCCACCCATGCTGCTCCTGAGCTTCTAGTGCTCCAGACCCCCCTCTGTCCTCTGCACCTGCTGACTCATCCGTGTGCTGAACTGGACTCCATGATAACTAGGACAAATCCATGACAACTTTTGTTATACTGAACTTCCAGCAGCCTAACACACATGATGTCGTTATATAATTTCTGTTATCCATTATAACCCAGATGAGAATGGGTTCCCTGTTGAGTCTGGTCCCTCTTAAGGTTTCTTCCTATTAACATCTCAGGAAGTTTTTCCTCGCCACCGTCGCCCTCGGCTTGCTCATCAGGGACTAAACTATCTAAACACATTTTTTTTCTCACTTATACACACTTCCATACATTTATTTTTTTTATTTTGTAAAGTTGCTTTGAGACAATGACTATTGTTAAAAGCGCTATATAAACAAAAATGTTTCAAGAAGGAAACCTCTTACTGGTTTCTATGTATGCACCAAACAGCAATACATTGCATTTAGTCTTTTTGGAGACGGTAAAGCACATGCTCGTGAATGTACCTCCTGGAACACTATAGAGCTCATGTTCAAACGGGAGGAACGTCCTTCTGGATCTGAACATGATAAATAAAATGTTGCTGGACTTCTGTCTAAACCACAGTGAACAATTGAACAAACATGAGTTTACATGAACCCAGAGCGTTCAAGTCAAACCGGGACTTGATGAAATTTCTACATTTCTTAAAACAGCTGTAGGTCCTTTGTTGATGATGTCACCAACTTGCAAAAGAGACGCATCTGTCTGCGTGAACTGTAGACACAATCGTTCACCATCACTTGTAAATAACAGGAACTCGTCTGGGAGTTATCGCCTCATCCCCCATACAGTCCTGAGCTCGCTCCAGGCCATTTGCAAACGGCTGGGACATGAAAGGAGTTCCTGGGAGGCCGGTGTTTCAGACAGGCAATCTGATCATGTTTTGGGAAAAGAAATAATATTAATAATAATAATAATAATAATAATATATTTTTTTTTATATGGACACCTTTCTAGTCACCCAAGGCAGCCGTCCAATTTAATAAGAGATTTTGTTATGTTTTATAACACAGAGTAACTCTAACAGAATATTAAATAAAACAATAGACAGTGTCATCACTGAAGGGGTGGAACTGTCAGCTGATAATGAGCGCTGAGTGGGGTTTGTTGGAGGTAAATAAATTTAAATAACATGAGTAAGATGAGGAACGTCGAGATTAAACAGACCAAGTTAAAGTCTTCGATCATACTGTAGATGCAGCAATAAGGCTGGAAAGCACTTTCATTTACTTCTTACACATTTTTCTTCTTCACCTTCTGTTTCGCTGCCAATTCTCCTTCATCTCCACTTGTCCTTCATCTCTCTCTCTCTCTAACTCCTTACATCCTCTCCCCTCCTCTACTATTTTCCCTGAAGAGAATGTCACCATGTTCTGTTTTGAATCAGTCGTATTTCTTCAGGAACAAACGGCCCATTTATCTGAGTATTTTCTGGTTTCTCTTACCACGGACGACGACGTCTGCATTTAAGCCAAAAAAGGCTCCCGTGAGCAGAAAACCGTCCTGTTCTCAGTATAAATGCATGAACGTTTCTTCTCTAAAAGCTGTTTCTAACAGGAAGAAAGGAAGCGGTTGTGTGAAACCTGTTACGACTGGTATTAATGCTGATGGTGATGATTTTGATGATGATGATGATGAATATGTGACGATGTATAAAGCGATTTAAGGGTTTTTACCTGACACTTGTAGAACAAAAGGGTGCATGACTTGTCTTGGACATGTCTCATACTGTATCGTGATTAAATGGAATTTCTTGCTTTAGATATTAAATAACAAGACTAAATTACATAAAGGCCTCCTTCCTGTGTAAGAGTAAATGAGTAAGATGAAAAGAGCGTGCACGTGTCTGTATGCGTTCCTGGAAGCATGTTGTAAATTAAATTCCTTTATTATTTTTCTCTTGTTGAAATTGGAATCGCTTATACAGAGTCAGCCAATAAAAATGTACACACACTTCAGGCAAAGAAAAATAGTATGATGCGTATTATTTTAATATAATATAAATTATTTGATCTTAATATATAATGTATAGCAATAAACTTAGTATTTAAATATTTATACAAGTTTTTCTTTTCCTAAAGTGTGTTTACATTTTTATTGGCTGACTCTCTATTTTTATTATAGGATAAAATATGGCTGCAGGAACATTTAGAGGTTTTGATTTAGTCTAGACTTTAATGACTTGAAGGTTAGTAAAATGACTAGTTTCTCTTTTCTATATCCAACTTTGGAGAATTAGTTTTCAGGAGGTTTTCAGATTCTCATGACTGTGTTAGTGTGTTAATAAAAAAGGTATTATATTTGTACTAAAAAAATTAAGATTAGACAAGATAATATAAACAGAATCTTCTAAGATTAATTAAATTAAAAAAAATAAAATAAAGGACCAGTCTCCAATAAAAAGAGATGACATCGATTAAAAAAACAACAACTGAGATATACAAATACATGATACAATGTAATGAAATGTAAATAAAATGTCTATAATGTACACTAAGCTTATTTTAAAAAACAAGCAAAACCCTCAAAAGATCAACTGGATGAGATAAGATCTACATTACGGGATGACTGATAACAGGACCTGGAGGAGGAGGAGTGATACTGAAAGTGTTTTTTGTTTCATTCAACTGATAAACCGCACAAAAATAGCAGAGGCTCAATTTCCAAAGCACTCGGTAAACTTCATGCGTGTGTTTCCTGTGGGCAAGAAAATACACAGAAAAGTCACAGTTTCTATATAGACATTATGTAGGGGAGAGACCTGATGTGAGAGAAACTAAATAACTGAGTAGATCAAACCATGCATTTTCTGTATACAGTATGAGTGTGAAATATCTTAAAATAGTTCAGGGACAGAATAAAGTTGTAATTACTCTCATAAAAAAAAAAAAACCTATGAATTATCTGGACAGTCCAGTTAGACTTTGACTTTCTTGCACAATAGTCTCTATCTGATATTGCACCAAGGTTTGGTTTTGTCCTGTGGGTTAGGGAGAACTTCCATGATCCCACCAATAGGGGGCACCACCTCCATGAGCAATCACCATACTGAACCAGGCATAAAAAAAAAACCTACAGCTTCATCTGTTCTTGCACTTTTGTTAATGAACAACAACAAGAACAACAAGGATCATGTTAACCTTTATGTCATTTGTTTTATGTTAACCAGAAGCAAAATGCTCTTATGTTCCCCTTTTTCTAATAATCTTTTAAAGCCTCACAAATAAAACCTCACCGGTATGAATAAAATCAGACAACGTTCTCTACATCTGCAAACAAGGCCTACCTGTGGATGTCTTAATTACACTACAACTGTCCTGCAATTCTATCCTTCATTTGCATCACTTTTTCATCCTGGATTCAGTTTCGACTCAATCGTAATGTTTCATACTCTCAGGTATGAAGGAGCATGGAGGGGATCGGTCTGTGGCTCTGCTGAGGTCGTATGGAAGCCCAGGATGCTCTGCTAGCAGCCTTCAGGTCGTCCGGTGTCTCACATCGTTCTCCTTCGCAGGTGTTTTAAGTTTATCACAAAATTTACATTTTTGAAAATACTGAATTTTGGGTTTTCATTAGCTGTAAGCCATAATCATTAAAATAAAAAGTAAATAAACACTTGAAATAAACATTTTTGAATTGAGTCACTGAAAGAAATTACATTTTTAATGATATTCTAATTTTTTGAGATGCACTTGTAGTGTCTTTAATTAGATGTTGGTGATGTAATGCATTAATAATGTTGATGTGTGTAATATTAGATAATTAGATGGACTTTGCTTCACTAGTCTCTTTATTATCACTAATGCGACTTATACGCTTCGGGTTATTTTAACCTCATTTACTGTACTGTAGTTAACGTTAAGATTGACTCACCTTCTCAGCAGCTATGAACATTGTAAAAACTTTGAATGGTTTAACTATATTTTGAATTATGAAATCGATCAGATGTTTGTATCCAATCAGAAGCCAGATCTGGTTCCACCTGTTCACATGACAATTAGACACATGAATGGAACAAATTTCTAGAAGCATTCGCATTAATGCGTAACACAAAACACAAAGACAGCTGTATAGTTGTATATATATTTAAAATGATATAAACTCATAAAACCGTTTCGTGAAAAGCCAAGCAGAGGCTATATCAGTTTCCAGATATTTCTTATTATACAACGGTTAGTTCTAATCTGATTGGACGAGAGCCATTTCCTAAATGGTGGCACCGGCACCGGGATGCTTATATGTATCACTCCTCGTCCAGGGTGTTCTAACGATCATTAAGTACTGTCGGTTGCAGTGTGGGTGAGTGCAGGTCTGTGTGGTCCGCAGTACTAATCTTATTACAATAAATGGTGTTTGTTAAACTGGTATACTGTATAAAAGCAATAACACACTCAAGGTTGTGCTGTTGTACTGAATATCAACACAACCTTTAGTGTAATATTGCGTAATCATATTGGCAGAGGCAAAGACATTATTATGATCAGTCAGTTGTGTGGTTTCATTTTTTTCCCGGTTGTAAAACCAACATAAAATGTAACACATTTTTACCTAATGAATGACAAATAAAGCCTTACGTACAGTAGATAAATCTTATTTTTTTACCATTTCATCCATAAACAGTATTCCCTTACATATTTTTTTAAAGCAAGATTTAAAAAAAAAAACACTCTTGTAATAGTATACACTCAACCGTCGAGAGAAAGAGAGAGAGAGAGAGAGAGACTGAAGAATAGTAACTAAAAGAAGATCTTCACCTAACTGTTGGTTCATCGTTCACATAAAAGCAACTTGTGTATATGTATATATATAAATCCAGAAGCACATTTGTGAGGTCAGACACTGATGTTGGACGAGAAGGCCTGGCTCGCAGGCTCCGCTCTAATTCATCCCGAAAGAGTTCTATCAGGTTGAGGTGCAGGACTCTGTGTAGGACAGTTAAGTTCTTCCACACTGAACTTGCTCATCTTTGTCTTTAAAGACCTTGCTTTGTGCGCTGGTACGCAGTCATGTTGGAACAGGAACAGGCCGTCCCCAAACTGTTCCCACACAGTTGGGAGCCTGAAATTGTCCAAAATGTCTTGGTATGCTAAAGTATTGAGAGTTTCCACACCACTTCCAACATCCAAGCAACGTCCATAAAGACATGGATAGGCGAGTTTGGTGTGGAAGAACTTGACTGGCCTGCACCTCGACCCGATAGAACACCTATGGTATGAATTAGTGCGGAGACTTCAAGCCACGCCTTCTTGTCCAACATTAGGGTCTGATCTCAAAAATGCATTTCTGGAAGAACGGTCAAAAATTCACATAAATGTATATGTGTGTATATATATATATATATATATATATATATATATATATATATATATAAACAATGCAGACACCAGTCAGTCTGTTGGTTTCTTCTCCTCTGTTGTTCTCTCGTAATCCATGAAGGTTTTAATTTTTCGGGGGTTTTTGATGTGAAAATCATAGAAAATCTCTGTGTGTCTCAGTGAAATATAATCCACTTGAAGTTGAAGAGCTTATCCTGGACATACTGGACATAACATAATGCCCTCTGATATCAGGCAATGTAACAGTTAGTTAAAACGATACTGTATGTAGTTGGCTAACACATCCTACTGCTGATGTCTGTGCATCAGATCTTATGTAATGTAATGTGATGTTAAACATAGCGATAACTGCGTGCAGATGAAAAGTCAAGTTTATCCCTGATTCCATTTCTCCCACATGGTGACCAGGTACGGCGGACACATCAGGCCTTGATCCTGAGCCATGATCTTTACACAGAGGTTTTCCTGACGCTCTTTTGCGGCTATGTGCTCCGTGACGTCGAAGCGAAGGCCACATTCAGGTGCGATAACTGAGTCCTCGGCGTGATGGTGCAGGGTCGCTCCATTAATCTCTGAGTTGATCTGAAGTCTGATGGTCTCTCTGGCCATTACAGATGAGTCCACGGGGACGAGAACGAAGGCGCTCTGCAGACGTTGGCCGGAGCTGCACTGTCTCCTGGTAGACCAGCAATACTCTTCATGTTCACCTGGAGACAGTAAAAACAAAAAAAAAACAAAGAAGCATAAAACTAATTAGCTTAATTTATCAAAAAAATGCTTTAGTTTTAATTGAGATTTAACTAGAAAGATGGTATGAGATCAATTTTTAGAGTTGAGCATACAGAACTGTCCTGTGAAAAAGTAAGACAGAAAGATAGACAGACGGTCAAATATATATGCTGCAATAAACACCACCATAAGATCAGACATTTGCAAGAAATAAGTTTTACACCAAAAGACAATAAATTAAATCAATTACCCAGAATTATGCATAATATGTCTGTCTACCTATATCATATAGTCTATCTATCTATCTATCTATCTATCTATTTTTATTTCATTTAGATTTATTATACAGTATGTATGTACGTATTTAAGATTTTTTCTATATTTTTTCTAAATATATGTGTCTATTTATTTATCTTTAGGTTTTGTTTTATATATATATATATATATATATATATATATATATATATAGAGAGAGAGAGAGAGAGAGAGAGAGATCTATCTGTAGGTCTATTTATATTTTATTTTATTTCTATCTATCTATCTATCTATCTATCTATCTATCTATCTATCTATCTATCTATCAACCTCTCTATAGTTTCTTATTTTTTTTATTTTTTTATATATATATTTTATATATATCTCTCTTTTTTTATCTTTTTTATTTTATTTATATGTGTCTATTCGCCTTTTTGTCTATCTATCTATCTATCTATCTATCTATCTATCTATCTATCTATCTATCCATCTATCTATCTATGTATCTAACTGACTACCATAGACACCACCATAAGATCAGACATTAGCAAGAAATAAGTTTTACACCAAAAGACAATAAATTAAATAAATTATCCAGAATTATGCATAATATGTCTGTCTACCTATATCATATAGTCTATCTATCTATCTATCTATCTATCTATCTATCTATCTATCTATCTATCTATCTATTTTTATTTCATTTAGATTTATTATACAGTATGTATGTACGTATTTATGATTTTTTCTATATATTTTCTAAATATATGTGTCTATTTATTTATTTTTAGGTTTTGTTTTATTTATATATATATATATATATATATATATATATATATATATATATATATATATATAGAGAGAGAGAGAGAGAGAGAGAGATCTATCTGTAGGTCTATTTATATTTTATTTTATTTATATATGTCTATCTATCTATCTATCTATCTATCTATCTATCTATCTATCAACCTCTCTATAGTTTCTTATTTTTAAAATTTTTTTATATATATATTTATAGTATGTGTCTATCTATCTATATTTTATTTTATTTATATATGTGTCCATCTATCTGTCTATCTATCTATAGTTTCTTATTTTATTTTATTTTTTAATTAATTATATATATATATATATATATATATATATATATATATATATATATATATATATATATATATATATATATAGTATCTCTCTTTTTTATCTTTTTTATTTTATTTATATGTGTCTATTCGCCTTTTTATCTATCTATCTATCTATCTATCTATCTATCTATCTATCTATCTATCTATCTAACTGACTACAGTTCTGCAGCTGCACTAAACACTACCATAAGATCAGACATTAGCAAGAAATAAGTTGCACGACAAAACACAATAAATTAAACCAATTATCCAGAATTATGCATAATATGTGGAAATTTGTGAAAGACATTTTGTGTGATATTCTACAAACTGTTTGTACAAAAGTCTTAATACCCAAAGAAATGTCTTTACACACAACATCAGAGAATAAAACAGAGAATAAACAGGCATCTCTCTAACACATCCATGAAAAAAAAGAGCAAGCCTTCGCCTCGAACTCACCCACACGTGAGTCTGTGAAGCGGATGGTGGTCCTTGTCTGCATCGCCAGAACAGCCCTGTAGGTCCGAGCTGTGCAGTCCAGGGTGCAGTCAGACGGCATGCGCACGTCTGCAGGCACTTCCCTGAGAAAGTCATCCCTGTCTCCGCAGTCCCACACGCCGTCTTGTGCAAACACCAGAGCAAACACAGAACACACCATTCCCCAGGGCAGAAAGCAGGAGCTGACGTACGCCATTGCCTTGCAGAGATACAACACTTCTCACGTCTCCTGCTCGTCTTGGATCCTGACTTGCGTGTCAAAAGAACTTTTTTTCCCCGTCCTAGTTAACTCACTCAGCTGGGACGTGCGAATGCTGCTGAGAGCATTTAGATTTTTTTTGTACCATACCTCAGGCAAGATGGAGGGGAAAAAAATAAAGAAAGACAAGAGCAAAAAAGAGAGAGAGAGAGAGAGAGAGAGAGAGACTGGCAGTGATCTCGAGAGCCCAGTGAGCTGGAATTGTGAATGATCTAACCACGAGGCGTGTTTTACAGAGATGTGCCAGCCAAGTCCAGGGGGAAAAAAAAGAAAGGAAAAAAAGAAAGAAATCTGCCTGGAAAGACAAAGATATAGAAATAAAAGTCTGCAGTATTTGCAGTCAAGTCAACAAAGTAGATCGGACCAAATATATTGGAACAAACCCATGAACTTTGGGGGGAAACGTGTTAAGCATTAAGAGAATTGGTATTATAAGGCAAATCTGTATAAAAGAATGAGTCGAAAAGCACTGAGAATATTGCATGAAGCTTTTATTTAGTGAAATACATGTGAAACATTACTGGTGTAGATATTGCTTTGGTGATTTGCAAACAAGCATAAAACATGCAGTAATGCAATAATGCAGTAAAACACAGTGTAAATAAGAATGAATGTGCAGCATGTGCTCGGTCAGTGTATATAATACAGTCCATAATTATAAGACCATGTGAGTTTAGGGAAGGTGGACTGACAAGGAAGAAATAAAAAAAACAGGACGCAGCTTTAATCTCAGGTACGGGACGAAATGGACCTGCTGTAGAACTACAAGCTCTTAAATATATACTAAATAATCAAAATGTCCCGAACGTGCTCCTTTTCTAAGAAGAGTAAAACAACAGCGGGGCACAGCTGCACGCCAGCCTTGAAACCTACGTGGAAAGACATGAAATACAAAATATGCCCTTTTTTTCTGCACCGCTCGCTTAACACACTAGGGTCATGATGTTTATTCAGATCCGGGAGGCCCGCACGGGGAGACGTCTGGCTCGGGTAGACTCGCTTCGCTGCCCACATTTTTGCAAGGAACACCCCGTAGCTGTTATCTAATCCCTTTCCAGAGTCCGGCTATGAAGTTATGAAGCTATGCATATTTAATAATAATAAAAAAAAGCAAAACAGTCATGTGAATAAAACTTTCAGTGAGATTTATTAGGTGAACTATTTGACCCTTTGGGGAACGTCGAAGGGAAAGACCACCGAAGGAAAGATCTCTGTGAAATATCAGACACTCACAATATATGATTTTTATTTGTATTTGTTATAAAAAAATGTAAAGATAAAAAAGCTGCTCAGTGTTAAACTTTTGGAATTTCATTGTAGTATCCTGACGGCGACAGACCTGCGTGACGTGAAAGAGGTAAGGGGAGGCACGTGTACGGGTGGTGCTGGTGTCACGGTTGAAGGGCCCGGGGGTCACCGTCGTCATGGCTGCAGCCGCATTCGCGGGGGAGGGGGACGGAGCTCAGGAAAAGGGAGCTGGTTTCATCCAGGTAAAGGAAGGGCACGGGGTCGAGCGAGGTCACCTGGCAGCATGGGGCCTGAGAAAGAACAGAACGAGAGAACGTCAACGTGTGGAAAAGAAATGCAATTTAACAAGGGTTATTTATGTGACTTGACCAATCTCACTCATTTACTCATCTTCTATACCACTTTATCCTACATTCACATGGACTTGGAGCCTATCCCAGGAGACTTAGGGCAATTTTTTTTTTTTGTACTCAGATAAATTGGCAAGCACGACAACGGCCTATTTGCTCAGATCAACCTGCAATGTCACCTAGTTCCCATGTAAACATCACAAGGTCACTTATTCCTTTAAACTAGTCACATTTACTCAGATCTGGTTTTCCTGAAAACAGAAAAAAAAAAACTTAGCCCTATAGCTCCAGCTGTCAGATCATGTGACTAACATTTGGGACAAAAATCTGTTCAGTCTTCAAAGACTTTCTAAAACTCTCAACAGCATTCATCATGAATAAAAACCTTGTTTGTTTGATTTTTTTTTTTTATCTCTAGAAGCATAAGAAGTTAAGGCATGTGCTCGTGAACCAGGTATGTCTAAACACAGTGATGTAAAAATGGACTTGTGTCTCCAGTGTGTGCCTTTCATTTATTGTTTCTGCAGAACTGACCGGTGAGGGAGGATCCTGTGTCGCGGGGTCATCATCTCTGCAGGTAAACACGCGCTGATTCAGCTCTGGGACGCATGCGGTGCACTGGACAAAGGTGAAGCTCTCAGGGTAAATGATCCACTCGTCCCAGCCCAGGTCTGAAACATATATATATATATATATAAAAGAGAGAGAAAACACTGAATCTTGATAAAAATCATTAAGAAAATCTTCAGTGGTGTGTATTTTACAGAAACGAACCTTTAATAAAAACCTGTGAGGCCAACTTGCAGCACTGGAGTTGGGTTGAATTCTCAGAAGTGGATGATGGTAGTGGCGTGTTGCCTCAAAGAAAAAAAAAAAAGCAAATGATTTTTCAACTATACCTTAACAGATCTGGAAAAGCTCCTAGAAAATTGATTCAGAGCCAAGAAAACATCCACAAGAGATCTGTTTCAGGAGATTCCTTTACCGTCTTGCTCTCCAGGGCTCGAGTTTCTGGTGGCTTTGAAGGCGCTTTTCCACTGCTCTCGAATCTGAACCATCCCGGGAACGGAGATGCGTGGCTCGCTCTGTAGGTTCAGAGAATCCAGTACGGCCCTGCGAACCTTCTGATGTAGATCTCCCAGGCACCTGGGAAAAAAGAAAACCACTCATACATAACATGCTTAGTGCAGAGCTGGTTTAGGACATGCACGATTTAAAATATATATATTCAAAGAGTTCCCAAAGTGTTATTTGCATATTTTGCACTAACTGATACAAAAATTGGCCCATGCAACATGCTTTTATATCTAAAACTCTAAACGCTTTTCACCGGCGTGAATAAATCACTTATTGCTGATGCATTTAGTTCATGTTTTGAGCTTCGCATGAGCTAATAAATCAGTGTGACCAAGGGCAGACTGGTGTTTCATGCCAGGTTGGGAAGCCGGAGCGTGAAACTTGTCTCTGCACGCAGATTGATGGTTTTCATCGCACGAAAGAACAGCATGTAATCAGATTCCTGTTATGGGTCAGAACAAGTTCTCCCTCCAGAGAAAGAAGGCACAACGGAGAAAACTCTGGTTAGCAAGCTATAAAAGGAAATGAATGGCAAGCAAAAGAAATGAATATATAAATAAATAAACAATCCTGGCCTTGGGTCTGGACGTGTGGCCCGGACTGGTGTGAAAGCTCTAAATATGTTTCTCTGTGAGGATTTAATGAGCTAAATTGTAAAGACTAAAACTGTTTTAAGTTTTAAATATTTCAAAAAATGTAAGGATGCAAACATTTATTAGGCTGAGAAAAATGAACATGTACAATAAGGTTCAATGACATCTGAAAAAAGGAAGCACACCAACACTTGATTAATAATGTCAGACTTCACCAAAATAAGGGTTACCAAAATAAAAGGTAAAAATTTTGAACCCTCGTCTGACTAACAGATCATCTCGATAAATATCCCGTGCAAACAGTGACTGTGCAGAATATTTCCCATTGTGAGCATGAAAACAACCAAAAAGTAAAAATCTGTGATGCTCACCTGTTCACCCTGACGATCGGAGGAGACTGAGCATCCGTTGGTTCTTCAGGTGAAGGATGGAGGACGGACGCTTTTCCTGGATGACAAGCAACCAGCGCAAGTGTCACAAGCAGCCCCAGAGACATGTCTGCGGTTAGAGGTGGGGGGGAGGGGGATTTGCTTTGCCGATGCTTTGTCTCGGTCCTGCACGGAGCAGAGAGATGCTCGTCCCGTTGGCTGCGATGTCCGGCACGAGCGCAATGGAGGGAAGGAAATAGCTGTTGTTTCTTATAGCCTGGGAAAACCTGCACTTTATCTACATGTAGACCGGGTCTGGCCTTGGAATACTCTACATTGTTTTCATTTCTCACAATTGGGAGATGGCGAGAGGGAGGAGAGATTAAATGAGAGAATGGAAAGGATTCAAAAGGAATACTTTTTTACCAACTTGGTCAATGGTCCCAATTCCATGGAGCGGAAAAAGAAAGAGAGAGAGAGAGAGAGAGAGAGAGAGAGAGAGAGAGAAACAAACCTACAAGATAAACATTGTGTGGGAATAATAACGCCTGAGATTATAAGGGAACCCCGAGACCGCAGGTGCATCGAGAACAATACTGGATAGTATGTGTGGGTCAGGAGACAGTATGAGCTGTAGACAAAATCATATTATTGCATGATCTGTCTAAGTATAGCATGCTCACGCAGCCGATGACACCATCAGTCAACGATATTAGCATATTAATAACATTGTGACATTATAAAAGGTAGAGGGAAAACATGACAGTTGATCATCAGTTTAACTTGATGTCGAGTCTCAGTTATCTTTTATCCTAGCGTTTAGGTCATCTGGAGACGTTTCATCAAACTCAAGACTCATTAAGAAGTCCTTGAGTTGTTTTAAAAAAACAACAAGGTGCCAATAGACACTAGACACCTTTATTATGAGGCCTTTAGGAAATTAGCTTTTAGGCAATTAGCACCCAGGTTCTGGGTTCGATTCCCACTTCGGGGTCTGTGTGCATAGAGTTTGCATGTTTGCTCTCACAGTCCAAAGACATGCAGATTAGACTAATTGGCCTTTTCCGAGCCAGGGTCGACCTTGCCATGTGCCCCGAGTCCCCTGGGATAGATCCAGGCCGCCTGTAACCATATAAGTGGTGGTGAGAATAGTGAGTGAGAGAGAGGAGATTAGTCCTGAAGATATCTCTGGAGTCATGGTCTTTAGAGCATTAACGAGTCCTAAAGAACTTTACAATGAATGAAGTATTCTATTAGAGATACGGTACGGTCTCAGGTTGCTCCTGACGTCCTGAAGACATTGTGCAGCTAGCTGGCTTTCAAGCAGACATGAAAATGGGTTCGAATGTTTCCTTCTATCATAAACAGAAGCAATAACATGAGAGTACGTGAGAAAATCGTGTTTTTAAATTTGCGGTCTGTGTGCATGGAGTTTGCATGTGCTCCCTATGCTTGGTGGGTTTCCTCCGAGTACTCCGGTTTCCTCCCACAGTCCCACCACAGTAGTGTGTGTGTATGTGTGTGTGCCTTGTGATGGATTGGCACCCTATCCAGGGTGTACTTCGCCTTGTGCCCTAAGTCTAGGCTCCAGGCCCTTTGCGACTCTGGATACAGGATAAAGCGGTATAAATGGCGAGTGAGTGAGAAGCGATCAAACAAAAGGAATTTAAGACCAGTTGACATGACCTGGATAGCTGACTATTTTTATTGATTCATGCAGCTGGTAACAATAAGCATTCACACTGAGAAGCAAGATGTGTGATCGTTCTGTAAATTCCCAGAAGTTTATTGAGGTTGATTGAACTCGCCCGAAACAGGGAGCAGATATGAGGTCTGGATCGACATCCTGGACCAGCTTCTACTCCCAACTTCTCTGGCAGCACATGAAAAGCTTAATTCTACCGCAGACCAATCAAACACTCATACCTTCCTTTCTAAATATATTTTTTTTTAAATAACAACTCTCAAGGCCAGAGTTTCTAAGAATACAAGCTCTGTGTACGACTGATGGCGGTCACGTCAGTCAGCGACCATTTATAGACGATCCAGACGGCTTGCCATCACTTGTTTTATCCCTGACGAGGCTTAACACAAACACACAGGCCTCTTTTGTGGTTTATTATCAGGAATATTCAAGGAATGCAGCACGATCACAACAGCCAGCAGGTGGCTTGGCGAAACGTTTCTAAAAAGAGGGCTGTTCAACAGATCGGGTGCCGTTTAAATGCCGTATTTAACGCCAATATAGCCATGCATATATAATAATTAACACCCAGGATGCACATAAACGACCATTTTCTACTAAAACAATAACAATAATATTATCTGGACTAAATAAATCTGCATTTTTCTGTCTCGGTGCAGCGTGCACGCTAGTTCCAGCTCGCTCACTTGAAATGTTTTTGGCAAGCCCAGGTGAATATCTTTAAACCAGAACAATCCAAACCGACATCTATTTTAAGAGCAACTCGACCTTTAGATATTTCGAACTCGTCTCGAATGCCAAAGTGAAATAAGACACGTGTCAAGATGTGTTTGCTTCCCCATATTTCTAAGAGTTGGCGAAGTTCTTTTCTAACATTTATTTAACGTTCATGGTTTACAAATCTGGCCGTAGTCGGTGAAGCAGGGCCCGATGGTGGCTTCGTCTGGAAGGACGTCTGAGGACAAGCAAACGTGTGTCCTTAGACGACCCCAGGCAGCGTAATAGTTTTTATTCAGGAGTGTTGGAACAACAGGAAACGTAGTTGTAGATTTGTCCTTGAGCACAGGCAGCCTCCCTAACTCTTCTATTAGGAAAAAAAAAAACTCATAAAGGATGCATTCACTTTTGACAGCAGTCGTGTCCTGCCGGTGGGAAACTTTTATATAACAAGGAACCGGAGGATTCGTCCCTGGAGGAATGCTACAATTTTATGCTTTACAGGAATCTCTGTGATATGTTAAAAAGTGAAGCTGTCTAAAAAGATGAGCACGAGATAAATGATCAAGTATTTACTTTTTGATTATAGGCCTATACTAGAAAATGAAAATGTAAAAAACAACAACATAATGTTTCAACCAAAACAATAATGCGCTCAAGTAAAAAAAAAAAAAGTGCTGTCTACACGAGACTTTCAATTCTCTTGTGACAAAAAATAAAGTTGCTTTAAAGTGAATAACTTAAAAGCTGTTGAACTTAAATGGAGTGTAAACAATAATATACATAAAAATAACTAATGAAGCACTGGTGCCATTCGGACACTCTGGTAACTACAGCACGTCATCACTGCAAGCTTTATTTTATATCATTATTATTGTTTTTTATTAGAATAACGTAAATGTCAGGGATTTTGTTAAGTACAGTAGTTTGAAATTAACTACATAGTTTACAGTGTAGAATTTATTGTTGCTAAAGGTTTTATTGCTCCATCTATTCTTCTACATAACTGTTCACTCTGTTCTCAGGGTCTCTGTGTAACAGCTGGAATCAATGCATCAGGTTTAATTAACTAATACGGTCAGTTATAAACACAATTACAACTGTACATGTGTACCTCTGATCAGACAGTCATACTGTATATATACACACTATATGCACAGATTTTGGATTTTTTCAAAGTTCACAGATCCTACAAGAGCATTAGTGAGCTCAGACGCTGATGTCAGGATGTCGGAGGTCCGGTTCAGTCAGGGCTTTGTGCAGTAGGACACTCGAGACACTCCAAACTTTAAATTAACACACATCACATCAGCTTGTGAAATACATCCAGCAGAAAAAGTGCTATTGGACTTGGACTGAAGGCTTCAGTAGTCAGGCTGAGCCACTGCACAGTGGAAGCTGGTGATGAAGAGCACTACAGCATGAAAGGAAGGTGTGACAATAAATAAGCTTAGTGATCCCCAATCCTAATCTACTTGCTGGTTATTTCGATTACCACGTCACGAGGTGGTTAAAGACACTTATCCCCGCTGAGACTCTTCAGCAGCGTAGGAGCGATGGACTTTACAGCAGGGCAGAGACTCAGTCTGGCTTTCTGCTCAACCTGAGAAAGCTTTGTCTGAGAAGAGACCCGCCCGCGCTGTGACAGACGTTTCCACTCGTCTACCGTTTAAGAACTTCGAAGCAGCACGTGGAGATCTTGGTCAGAGGTTTCTGCTGACATGGTGGGACTTTGAGAAAACAAAAGGGTTAGTGAGTGTTAAGGAGATCAGCTGGCTTTAATCTTAGAAAATTTGGATGTTTAGATTAGTGTAAAGTGCAGATCCTCAACCTTGAATACATTTTGAGCAGCGCTCCTGATGCAACATCGAACACATGCTGCACGATAAACCCTGACTAAATTGGGATAGAGGTAAGGCTGTAAAAAAAAAGTGAACTAACTGAGAGTGAAAACATTTTAATGTATGGAAGCAAAAATCTATGAATTTGTAAATAAAGGAAAGGAGTTTTCCCCCTAATGTACAGTAGCAGTTAATACATTAAGGCTACCCCTACTGTACTAGTCGCGGAGGGCCGAAGGCTATCACATGTCTCCTCCGAACCACGTGACACCAGTCGACCGTATCTTTTTTAACTGTTCGGTCAAAGCAAGTGCTTCGCATTCTACCCCGGTGATAGAAAGCTCGGCCAATCGGCTCCCTCTAGGCCCTCGGCTGCAGGCGGCCACAGAACAACCCGGGAATTGACTTAGCGGTATCCGGATGATAGGGCGAGCAATTTTTCACCGCGCCACTCAGAGAAAGTACTGTTACATTTTTACAAGCACAAGAAAGACACAATTTTTATCTCAACCAAATAAGATGTCAGTTCAGTTGGGACACAATGCACCAATTAGCCATGACATGACAAATATAATGAGTAGAGTGTAAGCAATGTTTGGAACCTACCAGAAATTAAGCGAAGGCTGGTCCATCTGGTTCAAACCGCTGAAAAACGGAATGCTGATTTTAATAGAAAGGAGTCAGAATGCACAGACAGGTCAGAGTGGCCATGCTGACTCGTGTCTACCACCAAAAGCTCCAACAATGGGGATGTCGGGTCCATCAGAACGGACCACGGAACAGTAGAAGACCAAGTACCAAGTACACCCATGGCAGTGTAGTCTTTCAGCAGGATAACACACACACACATGCCTGACACATGGCAAACATTGTTTAGGAATGGTTTGAAGGACCATGACAAAGATCTTGAGATGCTGACTTGGCCTCAAAATTTTCCAAATCTCAATCTGATACGCCCACTCCACTCAGCCGAATTTGCTAACAAATTTACACCCATGCAAATTCGTTGTGACCTCTGGAGCTTGTTAGAGGTTGGTAATGGCTCCTTACAGCCTCTTCTGGGCTCGGTGTGAATTCTGTCCTGTTCGTCATCATTAATAGTGTCAGGAGGAGAAATTGGAGCATGTTCAAAAACTTGATGGTACCATCCTCTATTTAAACAGCTGGGCATCGAACATATGTCCCATTCCTCCAGTGTCTATAGGTCGGTCTCTATCCATTTAACAAGGTTGTTATCATATCCTTAACCCCTCGGTAATAATTTGTAATAGTCTGTAGCATTGTTGTAATTTCGCTTCATGTTGGTAGCAACGGCGTGGTTTCGTTCTTTAGGGCTCGGTATAACATTGTTCAATTCCTTAACTGCTCACCATTGAAACATCATCATGTCGCTAACATTTTGTTACTGCATCGTGTCAAAATTAGTGTCATATGCATTTCCTTATGAATTCATTTGCATAATTAACAACTTGATGTGGGGTCTACTCGAATAAGTACCAATTTAAACGACTTTAAAACCGATTTCAAATCCCGAGACGTTGGGATAAAGTTCGGCTCAGTTGACTGGGGTATAATCAAGTGTCTGTAGGACATGCTGAGAAAAAAAAAATTCCAATCCATATACTGTAGACCTGACCTCGCAACTTACAGGACTTACCTAAAGGACGTAAAGGAGATACCACAGCACACCTTCAGAGGTTTCCTCCCTCGACAGCTCAGAGCTCATTGTGACGAAGGTGGGACTCTTAAGTTCTTCTATATAGGAAGAAGACACAATCATGTTAATAATAATAAACCATTTTGAACTTCACTAACATGCACATCTTTACAACTAAAGACTTCAGACTGATCAGGATAACCATTCGGGGAGCTTGAGGATAAAGCCAAGGCGCACGAGTAATCTGGGATTATTGGGCTCTCATTAATGAGAGTCTGCTGAGCCTCTGTGTTTGCTGCATCAGACATATAGTCATCGTAGTGCTACGCTATCTCGGGATGCCTCAGTCACGAGTGTGCTCTACTCTAATGACACGTCTAGGGAAGTACACTGAAGTCGTGTGTGTGTGACTCTGATGTCTGTGGCAAAGGGAGATGGGATGTGGTGCTACCAAACCCCAAGCCAGAGACCTGCAGCCGAACAGATGCGACAAAGGTACGCTTTATATGCATGAAATATCTTCATAGATTCCGAATACACTCTACTGTAATATAATCAAATCTACAGTACTACTTTTGTCTTCTTTGCTGTCCTTAGCAAACATTTCAGTTCCAGGTAAGTCAATATGTTTAATTAATAAAAATAATACCAAGCTCGAAAAAGTTAGATGCATAACTATCTTAAGTAGTTCCTTATGTATAAATAAGCATTGTATTTATTTATTCATATACATATTATTTTTCATCTGAAGCTGTAACAGGTGAGTCAATTCTTTTAGGTTAGGATAGACAGATGGTGTACAATAGTCTGTACAGTGGCAAGAAAACATATTGGAATCTTTTGGAATTTCATGCTTTTCTGGACCAGTTATTAATTCGTTCACTTACTTTTTTTCACGACCATTTTGAATGTTGAATGAGTGTGTTCAATTAAAACTCTCCGTTTTTTTTGTTACAATATTTTGTCAATATTCAGATTAATGCAGAAAACCATGAAATTCCAAAAGGTACTTGCCACTGTAGTAGATTATACTATACAGACCATATAGAGTTTGTACTATATAGCGTAGAGTATTTAAGAGTAAATTTATACTTATACTTGCTTATACCATAGTGAATTTAATACTACATATACTACTGTGTATTTATACTGTATACTGTATATAGTGTGATTAAATTTGGTATTAGGTATAAGTATTAGGATGCAATTTAGGCGATGAGTAGTCTATGGAGTTATGGAAAAAGTATTCACATTTTGTACTCAAGTAAAAGTACTGTTACTTCAGTGACATTTTAATAAAGCATAAGTAAAGTTACCAGTCTAAAAATCTACACAAGTAAAAGTAAAAAGTAGCTCTTTAAAAAGTTAAAGTTAAAGGTTTTTGTTTTTTTTTAACAGCAGGGGTGGGGTGGGGGGTTCAAGTTTAGGGGATTTAAATCTAAACTAGTTGTTTTTAATTGAAAGAACACCTTTGCATAATAAAGCTGTTGCCTTTCTTGCACTTGAAATCAAAGTGGTTGCATCATAAGAATTCGATGGAATTTCGCTTTCAGCTGGGTGTGGCATCTGTTTTGTCCGTCTCCATCGTTGTTGTGAATTTAGCACGTTTGTTTATCAATCAATCAGTGCAGTGGTTTCCTGGTGTTATTTTTATTTTTATAAGTACAATACTAACAAAACATAATTAAGTAAAAATAGTAGTGCGCAAAAAAACAACTTAATTACAGTAACGTGAGTAAATGTAATTCATTACTTTCCACCTCTGCAAATAACGGTGGTGTAGTGGCCAGCACTGTCGGTTTGCTCCTCAAGGGTCTGCGCTCGGTTCCTGCCTCGGGTCTGTGTGCATGGAGTATGCATCTTCTCTCTGTGCTTGGTGGGTGGGTACCCTGATTTCCTCTCACAGTCCAAAGTCGTGTAGATTTAGGTAATTGGCGTTCCCAAATTGCCTGTAGCGTCTGTACAGTACATGTGTTTGTCCTGTAATAGATTAGCATAAGTACCCCGCCTCATTTTACCCCATTTTATTTATATAGCGCTTTTAACAATTGAAATTGTCGCAAAGCAGCTTTACACAATCAAAATAATTATTTAAGTCTGTATGAAATGTTAATGTGTATGAATCAAAATAATGAGACTGTCCCTTATGAGCAAGACGAGTATGACGGCAACAGTGGCAAGGAAAAACTTCCTGAGATGGTAATAGGAAGAAACCTTGGGAGAAGCCAGACTCAACAGGAAACCCATCCTCATCTGGGTGAAACGGATAGCAGGAATTGATCTGCGCTCATACTGTGTGAGACTGGAAGTTCAGTATAACAGGAGATGTGTTTAAGTTAAAATTAAGTCCATTCTCTATTGGAGGCTCAGGTAGACTGTGGAAAACTCCAGTCGTGAACTATCGAGCGACTGAAGTCACAAGTCCTCAGAGAAACAGCTGTCTGCATCAACCGAGGACTTTGGAACCGTCCCCAGTCACCACACGCATCCCAAAAGACTGGAAACACAATGCGATAAGACTAGTCATAGTGTGTTTCCACTTATTTGAGTTTCTTATTTAAGAAGTCTGGGTTGATACTGTACTGTATATGCACCAGCTCTGGTCCTGTTACTTACGGCACCTTAGATACACTGTCTGGCCAAGAAAAAACACAACCCAGGAGATTTCTGAAATCAATGGAATTAGGTAAAGAACTTTCTATCAAAATACTTCTATCAAACTTGAGTTTGAGAGCTAGGGTGTAAAAAGGTCATGTGACCTTATGAGTCCAGATTGATCCCCATTCCAGAGTGATGGGCGTGTCAGGGTAAGAAGGGAAGCGCATGAAGCGATGCTCCCATCATGCATAGTGTCCACTGTACAAGCTTCTGGAGACAGTGTCATGATCTGGGGTTGATCAGTTACTCAGGTCTAGACTCAGCAACGACCCTGATGACCTGGCAGTTTATTTACAACCAGTACATTACGGTGTATCTACTGTTTAAAAAAAAATGTGAGCAATTGAATTCCCGTGTACCCGTACAGCTATGCGGGCCGCGTTACTCATCCAGCGCTGGTACCGGCAGTACGTGGCCCGCTTGGAGATGAGGCGCCGGTGCACATGGAACATTTTTCAGTCCATCGAGTATGCAGGAGAGCAGGATCAAATCAAGGTGAGCTGAAAAGTGAATGATGGGACCATCCAGGCGTTGATTACTTTCCTATAACAGAATGTCACAAAATTGGATGCAATTTGCCAAAGATTACAACATATTTTATTATTAGTATTATTATTAGTATTACTGAAGAATGATCAATGTAGTAATCCACTCATAATCAATGTTGAAGTGCCACAAAACAAGTTAGATCCTCTTTCCAATTCCCAAATAGCTACTACTATTAACCATTAACTAAAATAAAAGCTTTTACAAAAAACTTTACCGTATCAACCATCACACACATTGTTGTTGTTGTTTTTCTCAGCTGTACAATTTCTTTGGCTATCTTATGGATCACTTCACTCCTGCAAGCAATGAAAGTAAGATTTAATAGTCTCCGCTTATTTTTAAAGAGAAATAGTTTGGAGCCATCCAAGCAACATCTGCGTCTACTGTAACTTCCCGTGTCCCGGTCTGTCTCTCAGGGAAGCTGATTTCCCACATATTCCGGGAGACTGAGGTTTTCCTGGACACAGAATGGGAGCGCTACTTCTGCTACAAGGACATCACGGTGCCGGATGTTTACACCGGGCCTCATCTCACGTTTCCTCTGAGTGTCAGCACGGTCACTGATCTAGTCGAGGCCTTCAAACTAAAACAAGTAGGTTCGTCCTGGTTCGCTCAGGCAGGTAGTGATGGTATGATGGATGGTGAATGAGGAATCTTAGCTTCACCTCTGAAAGGGAAATCCTCTATTGTTGGGCTTTACACGGGATCCTGAAGGGTATTTCTCAGAGAAACATCTCAAAGACAGATTTTAAGGAATGAAAAGGATCAAAAGTTCTCTGTAGAATCGAGTGATTATGTTTACCTTCAACACTACTATCAATCTTTCCATCACTTCTTCTTGAATCAGTCCATTTGACTTCCTGTTTGTTTTCTTGTGTGTGTGTGTGTGTGTGTTGTTCCCAGTAGCAGCTCCATTCTCGATACGTCCTCCAGCTCCTTGGGGAAACCTGGAGATTGCTCCGGGTTCTGCCGAACATTAATGTGGTGTCTACTCGCCACAGCAAGGAGATCACCATCTGCGGTGATGTACACTTGCATACATGGAATCTTACGATAGATTTGATAAGAAATCAGAATAAATAATCACAAGTTCCTGCAGTTACTTCTCCATTCACTTCTTCATTCTTATTCCTACAGGAGATTTGCACGGACAACTCGAAGACCTCCTGCTGGTGTTTTATAAGGTTAGTCCTTCACATATGCACGTGCTACTTACCGAAACATCATGACAGTGTCTGTATGTTGTGTTGGACCTGAAGGTTTTTTTTTTCGTCTCATTTTCCTCTAGAATGGCTTGCCATCGGTGGAGACGCCGTACGTCTTCAACGGAGATTTTGTGGACCGAGGGAAGGACTCCATTGAGATTCTGCTGATCCTGTTTGCCTTCCAGCTGCTGTATCCCAACGACATCCATCTCAACAGGGGAAACCACGAAGACTACATTGTGAATCTGAGGTACAGTACGCGGTGGTCCGAGTTGCATGCATACAGTACGTCACTGGGATTCGACGTTTTTGGCGTCTTTACCTTATTAGCAAAATAATATGAGGCACCAATGTTACTTTCTTCCTAGGTTCATTTTTCTTTCCCTCAATGAGGTGTGTGTGCTTGTGTCCAGCAGTGTGTTACTAGCCCATCCAGGGTGTACTCTACCTTGTGCCCTGAGTACCTTGCGTTAGGCTCCAGGCCCCTCATGAACCTACAGAGTGTACGCGGTATAGATATCAGCTAGAGCTCCTCTGCATAGAATAGAGAAACTCTTTGTCATACATGTCTATAGACATCGTCAGTAAGCAGAATCCGCCCTGACTAAACCCCTCACTCTTTTGTATTCCAGGTACGGCTTCACAAAGGAGGTTCTTGGGAAGTACAGGGTGAGTGAACGTCCTGCTCATTTCTTCAACAATAAAAGAAACACCAAAGCACTCTTTGGACTGAACATGCACTGTGGCTGAGCCGTGGCGTCTAATAACCAGGCTGTGATATGGGTCAGTCATGCTGACCTGTAAGGATTAGAGGATTAGATGGTCTTCCCTTCTCTGAGACAGGCTTAGTCTGCCTAAAATAATAATAAGACATGTTTCCACCCACAAGGGATGATTTTGGTTTATTCCCACCAATATGCTTAGTCTGGAGTCAGAACCCATTGTAAAGCTGTGGGGTAAAAAGGAGAGGAGATGAAGAGAACCCACAAAAAAATATGAAATGTAAAACGTTTTTACATCAATGTGAATACTCTCATTTTCTCTGTGTGTGATTAAAATGATACACTACAAACGTGATATTAGCAGCTGTGATTAATGCCCGGAATAGCAGATTGCCTGGCTAAATTTATCACTTCCACTTAGTGTTGAATACATCTCATAATAAATCAAGATCAATTCAATAATCTAAGTGCATATGGATGTGATGGTTAGGTGTCCATAAACTTTTGGCCATCTAGTGTATATTAGTGCAAGAGTTAAGGAAACTCAAGATCTGCGTTCTTGGAATATCGACCCAAAATTTTTCTTTTTGTTTTTCACATCACAGGTTCACGGGAAGAAGATCCTAAAGCTGCTCCAGAAGATATTTAGTTGGTTGCCCTTGGCAACCGTAATCAACCAAAAAGTTCTGATTTTGCACGGTGGGATCTCAGACACCACTGATCTCCAAATCGTTGCCAAACTGGAAAGACACAGAGTGAGTCGTTAAGGAGTAACCTGCTCCGTGTTGTGCTGTTCTAGTAAAACGATCAACCACAGGGTGGTGTGATGAAGCCAAGCTCCTCTTAACAAGACAGTTAGGTTTTGTTATAGAACCTACATTATAAGGTCCTTCATTCCCTTTTTGCAGTACGTCTCAGCACTGAGGCCCCCGAAGCGTCTTAGGCAGATCCCGAAGCCCTCAGACCGAGACGAGGATCACTCGAGCACCTCCTCCAGGAAACGAGTGCGCTCTTTGACGTACGAGCGGCGACCCCTGCAGACCTACTACAGTCGCGCGAGCCCCTCTGTAGAGGAAGAGCTTCAGGAAAGGAGGAGGTGGGCGGGGCTCAGCACGTCCTGCGACAGGCTTCACTTCTTTTCTTCGGACTCGGACCCCGACTCGGTGGAAGCTCCAGAGACGGACACTGAGAAGTGGAAGCAGGTAAAGCAGATGAGGTTTGTAATGGTGTAAGCCGAACTACTATTTTGGTACAGATGGAGGTGCTTGAGTAACTATTTCTTTCTTTCTTTCTTCGGCAGATAGTGGATCTGCTATGGAGTGACCCGATGCCGCAGGATGGCTGCGTCCCGAACGAGGTGCGAGGAGGTGGGTGTTATTGGGGCCCGGATGTCACGCGTGAAGTCCTCGACCGCCACAACCTGCAGCTGCTTATCCGATCACACGAGTGCAAACAGGACGGCTATGAGTTCTGCCATGACCGCAGGGTCAGGGGTTCATACACCACACAAATACTAATACACTCACAAACACACTACAAGTGGAAGCAGGTAAATGTGCTACTGAAACTGTGAAAATGTGCTAATGAAACTGGCTTCATAGTGCTTTTAATGCACAAGTACCTTACATACAAACAAGTTTCATTCCGAGAGCTCGTTCGTAAGTCAAATTTGTTCATATGTCCAATAAATATTGTGTAGGTACTAGGATACACAGTATAAAAACTAACAGGTTCCATGAATTTTGGATTCTTGATATTTAGAATCGTGCTGATGGTTGAACGATTAAGTTGAAGGGCAATGGTTAAGGCATTGGACTTTTTGTTTGAAGGTCCTAGGTTCGAACCCCACCACCATGTTGCCACTGTTAGGCCCTTAAGCAAGGCCTTTAACCCTCAACTACTCAGATGTATAAAGAGATAAAAATGTAAGCTGATCTGTATAAGGGTGTCTGCCAAATGCCGTACAAGACCGAGCGTTGTCTGCCATTTTCACCTCGCTGCATTTTCTTTTTATTTTCACTTTTGTATTCATTGTTATTGCTTGGAGCTTCTTAGCAGTACCAGCTTCATTGTCGCTGCTTTTATGCTTGTTTCCGGACATCCTGGGGCACACGCTGCACTCACGTGACAATCTAGGCTGGACATGTGACCCAACATCCGCGATTGAGCATACAGTGGTGTGAAAAACTATTTGCCCCCTTCCTGATTTCTTATTCTTTTGCATGTTTGTCACACTTAAATGTTTCTGATCATCAAACACATTTAACTATTAGTCAAAGATAACACAAGTAAACACAAAATGCAGTTTTTAAATGATGGTTTTTATTATTTAGGGAGAAAAAAAATCCAAACTTACATGGCCCTGTGTGAAAAAGTAATTGCCCCCTGAACCTAATAACTGATTGGGCCACCCTTAGCAGCAATAACTGCAATCAAGTGTTTGCGATAACTTGCAACGAGTCTTTTACAGCGCTCTGGAAGAATTTTGGCCCACTCATCTTTGCAGAATTGTTGTAATTCAGCTTTATTTGAGAGTTTTCTAGCATGAACCGCCTTTTTAAGGTCATGCCACAACATCTCAATAGGATTCAGGTCAGGACTTTGACTGGGCCACTCCAAAGTCTTCATTTTGTTTTTCTTCAGCCATTCAGAGGTGGATTTGCTGGTGTGTTTTGGGTCATTGTCCTGCTGCAGCACCCAAGATCGCTTTAGCTTGAGTTGACGAACAGATGGCCGGACATTCTCCTTCAGGATTTTTTGGTAGACAGTAGAATTCATGGTTCCATCTATCACAGCAAGCCTTCCAGGTCCTGAAGCAGCAAAACAACCCCAGACCATCACACTACCACCCCCATATTTTACTGTTGGTATGGTGTTCTTTTTCTGAAATGCTGTGTTACTTTTACGCCAGATGTAACGGGACACGCACCTTCCAAAAAGTTAAACTTTTGTCTCGTCGGTCCACAAGGTATTTTCCCAAAAGTCTTGGCAATCATTGAGATGTTTTTTAGCAAAATTGAGACGAGCCTTGATGTTCTTTTTGCTTAAGTGGTTTGCGCCTTGGAAATCTGCCATGCAGGTTGTTTTTGCCCAGTCTCTTTCTTTTGGTGGAGTCGTGAACACTGACCTTAATTGAGGCAAGTGAGGCCTGCAGTTCTTTAGTTGTTGTCCTGGGGTCTTTTGTGGCCTCTCGGATGAGTTGTCTCTGCACTCTTGGGGTAATTTTGGTCGGCTGGCCACTCCTGGGAAGGTTCACCACTGTTCCATGTTTTTGCCATTTGTGGATGATGGCTCTCACTGTGGTTCGCTGGAGTCCCAAGGCTTTGGAAATGGCTTTATAACCTTTACCAGCCTGATAGATCTCAATTACTTTTGTTCTCATTTTTTTCTGAATTTCTTTGGATCTTGGCATAATGTCTAGCTTTTGAGGTGCTTTTGGTCTACTTCTCTGTGTCAGGTAGCTCCTATTTAAGTGATTTTTTAATTGAAACAGGTGTGGCAGTAATCAGGCCTGGGGGTGACTACAGAAATTGAACTTTTAACTGTGATAAACCACAGTTAAGTTATTTTTTAACAAGGGGGGGCAATTACTTTTTCACACAGGGCCATGTAGATTTGGAGTTTTTTTTCTCCCTTAATAACATAATCTTCATTTAAAAACTGCATTTTGTGTTCAATTATGTTATCTTTGACTAATAGTTAACGGTTTTTGATGAGCAGAAACATTTAAGTGTGACAAACATGCAAAAGAATAAGAAATCAGGAAGGGGGCAAATAGTTTTTCACACCACTGTACATGAATGCATTTTCATATCTTCGAAATGAAAGTTTGTCGAACGGGAAATTACTGTTTAAACGTATAACATAACCCCAGTGTTTGAAGCCCTGTTGCATTTTATTCCGAGCTTATGAGAAGTGTATTTTAAAAAAACGTCACAATCGTGTGTGTGTGTGTGTGTGTGTGTGTGTACAGGTGCTGACCATCTTCTCTGCATCTAACTATTATGAAGTGGGCAGCAACAGAGGAGCTTATATACGATTAGGACCAGATTTGAACCCTCATGTCATCCAGTACCAGGCTAGCAGATCCACCAGAGAACTGACGCTAAGACAAAGGTGAATACACACACTCTCCAAATCTGTCAAGTACACTTATGGAAATGTTTGTGAAACAAATAACTGAGTGGGGAAAGACTGTATAGCTGTGTGTGTGTGTGTGTGTGTGTGTGTGTGTGTGTGTGTGTGTGTGTGTGTGTGTGCAGTGTTGGACGGACGGAGCGTTCGGCTCTCCTGGCCTTGAGAGAACAGCTCTTTGCACACAAATCAGACCTCATCAGTGCCTTCCAGGAGTATGACCCCGAGCACACAGGTACATCACTCACGCACTCACGCACGCACACACACACACACACACACACACACACACACACTACAAGGTGGATTTAATCTTTTCTGTGCGCCTTTATACTTTTAAAAAAAAACTAAACTCACACGCCATTGTGTGGCGCTCCTGTCTACATGGGATTCTTGAGGTATTCCAGTTTTTTTCCTCCACCATCTCCTTATCTTAAGCTCCTATGAAGGAGTAGAATCCGATTCTGGATGCGTTCCCGTTCTCTGGATCCAGCAGAAGAAAGTACTTACTCATTATTATTCTTCCTCATCATTCTTTAAAGGTCAGGTCTCAGAGCACCGCAACCTGCACTGTAAACTCCGTCTGATTCACTCCCCTTCCAAATGCGCCGTTTCTGTGTCTATGTAAATGAGCTACCGCTGAGCCACGCCCCTCGAGTGAACAGCAAAGCTGAGCAACAATCCGGAGCGAGCGGCTTTTCTTCAATGAGATCACATTGGGGAAAAAAATCTAATTGGATTGTGAAAGGAAGTGTTTCATATTTGTTGTGATGTCTAAAAATGACTTAAATGTTCCCAAGTAACCAAAAATCATTTGCTGAATCAAGAACTGAATCTGTATGATCCAGGACTAGATTATGGTGGACACTCACTCGCACCATAAGTAACCGTGCCAGTCGCTGCGTCTGTCTCAGGTGTGATCTCCATGAAGCACTGGGCTGCTGCGATGGAGTCGGTGTTGCGACTCGGCCTGCCGTGGAGAGTCCTGCGATCCCAGCTGGTGGGCTGCAACTCACAGGACGGCACGCTCAACTACCACAAGTGGTTCAGAGAGCTCGACATCACCGAGCCCAACAACGAGGTGAAACAGGAGGAACAATTATAGAAATACAGAACAGTTCAACCTAGTGGCATATGCAGTCACCATGCACGCTTGTCCTCCTGTACTAGAAGAAGGTTTTTCATGGTCTCCTTCTAGTACATGAGAATGACAACGGGAGCTATGAACTACTTTGTTTTGTGAAAGTTACACAACATTAAATGTATATGGGGATAATTTGGGATGGGAATCACCAGGGACCAAACAATACGATACTATCATGATAGCTACTGTAGGTCGCCGATTCAATTTGTATTGCGATTCCGTAAGTATCGCTATTTTATACAATACCCTATCGGCTATTATTTTTTTATATTTTGTTACAACGCCTAAACAAACTAGGCAATAATTCACTCCTACCACACAGGATGATGTAACTGTCTGCCGGTGTGTGAATAGTTTAGAGTGCCACCTGTAGGATTATAGAGGAACTGCAACATTTTACCACCTCGAATGCAAACGTGTAAATAAAAAATAATAATAATAAAAAAAAATAATAAATAAATAAATAAATATATATATATATATATATATATATATATATATATATATATTGGAGTCAATGTCCCCATAAACGAATTGCCACACAAAAGAATCACAATACATCACTGAATCGATTTTTCCCCATCTTTTCTACAAATAAGTAAAAAGTACGATGAAATCAAGTCATATTGAAATCCTTGGCATGTTGCTGTGGTCTAAAAGTAAAAACACAATAAGCAATGCTGATATGGTAAAGTTTTTAATTTGGCTTTATCTCAACATATTGTGTTTGATTATTTTCCTATAACAGGATCACACCGAGTGCGTACTATTTCATTAAACGTTTGGCCAAAAACAGCAAACGGTATCATTGCTAAAAAGTGTCTGACCTAGATGAAAAAGTGATTTTTATTTAGATAGGATCATATAACACCATTTTTCCTGTAATACTTAATGCGCATACACATTTATATTTTCATCAGATAAAACAAACACATTTGCCAAATACAATTGCATGCCCTTTTATGTCTGTAATGTCGGTAACTTTTTTGAATTCAAATCTTTCAATGATCTTAATTGTCATTCACTTGAAGTTAGGCCAATTTAGATTTCACATGAAAAGACATAAACCTAAAAAAGTGTATTATTCTAAAATGCTAAATTATTAAGATATTGCGCCATAAATGTGACATGGTTACGGACACTACAGATTGTTTGCTATTTAAAGTTTGCTTTTTTTCCCTAAAAAAGAATTTAAGCTACAATTTTTGCAGATCATAAGCTTCTAGAAGATTACACCAATTTAAGTATCAATGCTGTTAAAAAAAATAACAGCGAGATGATTTTATTAAAATTTTTGTTTTAAATGCTTATTGTTTAAAGCGAGACAGAATAACACTGAAAAATGGCTATTTTTTGGGGCTCATATAAAATCATCTCCCCAAAAGCAACTTGAAATTTTTAGAGAAGCAAGATCGGTCACTTCCATGTTGGATAAACTTCAAAAGTATCTTCCTTGGCACACACACTTTCTGTACTACTGTATAATATTAAAAAGAAAAAAAGTTTAAAAGTGTTTTTTTTCGGTGAAGAGTTTAATTATCATGGATTAGAGTTCATGGATGCTCTTTCAATGACATCATCTTGTTTTTTGGACATTTAAAAACAGGATATACAAGGGATAAGAAGAATAAACCACTTCAGGTCATGCTTTTATAGGGAAATAATCAACTTTGCAGCAGGAACACTAACTGCCCCACTGTCTAAACTACTAAACCTGAATCAACAGAACAATAGTTGCATAACTGACCTGTGATCATATATGAAATGAAAAGTTTTCTCTCTCTCTGACTTGTTTCTCAGCTCGCTCATACGGGGCTCCTGGAGACCATGTACAGACACCACTCCAACCTGGAGACAATCTTCAGAATCATAGACACCGATCACTCAGGTAGTCTGAGTTAGAGCTCTCGGGTTGCCCGTATGTTCCACACCTGGTAGAGGAATAACATCAAATACCAATTAGTTCCAAGGCAATTAGTGTGTTTAATAGTAGATGAAGCAGGATTTGCTTTCGAAGATCTAACGAGTGGTTCCTCCTCTCAGGACTCATCTCACTGGAGGAGTTCCATCAGACCTGGAAGCTGCTGAGCTCCCACCTGAAGATGGAGATCAGCGACGATGCCATATCAGACCTGGCCACCAGCATCGACTTCAACAAGGACGGCAGCATCGACATCAACGAGTTCATGGAGGCCTTCAGGCTGGTCGAGAGCACGGTCGGAGCGGTGACCTCTGACCTTTTACGACCTAAAAGCCCCTGACCAGGTGCAGTCGGGATTTAAGTATTCGGTTTAAATCCTGATCAATCTCTAATTTAAAACATGAATTTGTGGACAGCGAGGACCTGCTTAAAGACTGATTCAGACTATACATCCGATTATACGAGAACACAATAAATAAGAAGAATACCGAGCGATGCGGTTATTGTCTTGGCCTTGCACATCTATCTATAAAAAAACTTTTTTGAAAATTGTTTTGTGCAGTCTGTACTTTTAGTATGCTAATTAGACCCAACCTCTCCCTCTCTTCTTTGGCACTGTGATCACATGACCTGAGACCTCATTAAAATTTTCTTTAAAACAATCATCGACTCGCACAAAAAGACGCAAATTTTTATGGAATCTGGCCAGAAAACTCTTCTCTCATTTGAGTTTCTCATTTCAGTTATCTTGTCTGTTTTGCCACCTTGTCACATGACCGATGCATTTGCATACGCATCAATATTCATGAGCACCCAATACACTGTATTTGTGACTTTATTTATTTATTTTTATTTTATTTTATAAATTTTGAGAACCATGTACAATCTTTAAACCTAGATACTTGATTTAGTTTTTTAATACATTTAAAAAATTTGAAAATCTTTATAAATCTTGAATTTTAAACAGTTCAAACCTCAAATTTACAACATAAACTTAATATTTCTGTATACGTGAATACACTCCAGTGCTTCGAATTTCAATTTCGTTATCAGTAATGATTGCTTAATTATTTTCGAATAATCACTTAACTGCTAATTATCTTCACTATAAAAGCACAGTTTTAATTTTTTACCAGGTATGACTAGAATTTTACATTATTACCTATTTAAAAACAATATTACACAAAAATGTAAGGTGTAGTGGTTAGCACTGCGGTCTTGCACCCCCAGGGTCAGGGGTTCGATTCCCACCTCGGGGTCTGTATGCATGGAGTTTGCATGTTCTCGCTATGTTTGATTGGTTTCCTTCAGGGACTTCAGTTTCCTCCCACAGTTCAAAAACATGCAAAACATGCGGACCCTGTACAGGGTAAGTGGTGTAGAGAAAGAGCGAGTGAGTAATAAAATCTAACATATTTAATGTGAAATAGATGAATATGACTTCATTATCCATAACAAAGGACCATAAAGTTGATCTGAATATTTACTTTCGATCTGACGCATTATTTCAGTGCACTATTTTAGACAGCTGACTGGATAAAGTGAGGGTTTTTGATTTGCCACTCTGATAAGAATCAGAGCTTGTGAGCGTGAGATGTTTTGCCACACCCAGTTTTATTCCTATAGATGTACGAGGCAAGCTTTTTAGAATCCGGATCATACGCTCAGCACAGACAGTGAACGTCTGGACGAGTCCCCGGGAACGTCGCATAATGGACGCCTCGGTGTGAAAAATCTACTTTTATAACCAAACAACTGAATTTGGTGGAGACGTTTGTGCGTAGATGATTTTGGCTCTGAGGGTTAACACGCCCTGGCTCCCAGCGACACATGAAAGGCCAGAATCTGCTGCTGATAGTATGAATAATATGAACGGGAAAATATTATTCATACTATCAGCAGCAGAATGAATAATATTTTTCCCGTTTTCCACCTGCCACTAAAGGACAGATGCAAGGTCAAACGGGCCGGGCAAACGGCCCGAAATCCTGCCGACACCAAACCCGTCCTTTGTGCTGCTCCTGAAAATGAACTCTTCTACTTTTCAGGGAAAAAGAAAAAAAAGGTCTAAATTATTTCAGAGAAATAGGGAGTCACATCAGAAAAGCAACAAGCTACAAATAATAAAAAACAAAACAAAAAAATCAAGGCTCGGCCAAGATGCCAACTATGGTGTAACCATCGTGAACTGGCTGCTTTATTTAGCAAATGAAATGAGACCTAATCGTGGAAGGAAGGGACTGCACTTGGGGCCAGCAGGTGGCTTTTGAAATATAGAAGCTACTGTATTTACAATTTACACTAAAACTCAACTTGAAGTTTTATTTTCAGGTCTCTTTTTCACTCCCAGTATACGTGCGTAATGCCATTCCAATTCCTACCCTTTTAAATGGTTATTAAAAAGGATCAATTATGTAAGTGCTTGAATTGACAACGTTTCTTGTTATTGCAGCACTGATGTTACACACAGATGTGTGAGGAGGATTTCCTCCTTTAAATAATGCAGTGGCTGTTCCAGGTTCAAATCTAATTTAGACTACAGACTTCAGATCAGCTTAAATTAAGAGGTTAGGCTTATTAGATATTTTATTCTAAGTTTCAGATGCTTTTGGGTTTGCAATAAAAACAAAACGTCAAATTTCATATAAAGAATTTTGGGCCGGACTGTAGAATATGCAAAATATTTAGAAATAGCATTGTAAGAAACATATATTTATATATTTCATATATCTTTCCAGTCCATTTATTGTTTAGGGAGGTAGGTAAGCTAATTTGTATTTTGTTTTCTTGACTTTCATTTCAAGTTACTTAGGTTTAAAAACCAAGTCTGTTTTGTTTATTGTTTTGGCCTTGTCTACCCCTGAAGGACCCCCCCCCCCTCAAAAAAAAACTATTGAACTGATCTCTCTTAGAGGTCGTAACAAGAGAGAAAGCAACAGAGAGAGATGCATAAATGATTTGTTTAAGAAATCATTACCATAAAAATCTGTTTACTGCAATTATCTTTGGTTTGGTTTGTTAGACGACGATCGGAAAACTGTTAATCAAATTTTTGCATTTTATTCAAATTTAGAACTTTTAAATCTAAATCAAATTCATGACTTAAAAAAGACAACATATGCACACTATACATTTTACTGAACAATCCTTTTAGCCCTTAAAGTGACTAAATGTATTTCTGTCAAAAAGTATGCGGCCATTTTATGATAAAAAGGAAACAAACCAGTGACTAACAAAGTGGAGTTATTGATTCTTTTCCTTCGACAGCATGTCCTGGAGTGTTTTTATTCCTCATATTTCCTAATAACCCACAGTACAGCCAGAGCAGCTGTTACAGGAAGTGAATCAAATCCTTCTGACCACTGATCATGATCATGTGATTGTGAAGCTTTATCTGGAGTAGGAACACCTCAGTAAGTTTGAGTCCAAACACAGAGCTTTAATTAAACAAGTTCCAGGAGTTCTTTATTAGAGATCCTTGGGTGCTTTAGAAAAAAATATGCTATATTTATACAAACACTTACTAAAAAAAAGAAAGAAATCACCATCCTGTCAGACCATACTCTCTCTCTCTCTCTCACACACACACACTTGAACAAATTTGTCTCATGGCTGCTCGTTGTCTTTTTAAATCCTCCTTACTGTATGTGTCATTGCTGCTCTGTGAAATACTCCAACAACTACAACGCTGAATAATTCATGTGAGGACGAGAAGCGCTGGTTCCTTGATGTGTTTATTGTATGTGTTTATTCCTGTAAGGGAAAGACAGTGAGTGTGTGCGTGTATGTATATGTACTGAGGTGTGTGTATGTGCGTGTGTGTGTGTGTGTCCTGGTCAGCTGAGTTTCCCGGCCCTCACGTGTACACTATCATGCAGTCCCTGCTCGATGATCTTGATGTCCTCCATGTCGTCTTTAATCACACTGATCAGGTGACTCAGTCCTTCCTGCTGCTGCTTCAGATGCTGTGGATCGATCAAACACACAGACACACGTTAAACAATTATTCTAATAAAATGCATTATATTAACACTATAAACTAAATTCCTCCCCCACTCATTCTCTCTCGCTCCGTTTCTTCCTCTCCATGTCCTTTATGGCATCCTTCCCTTGCCTCACTTTAAACACTTGTTTTTTCTCTCTCAATGATTCTCTTTCTCCCTGTTTTCTCTCTTTATTGTCTACAGAAAAGGACAATTTTTATTTAATCCTTGCAGCAAAATGTTGTGGATCTTTTATCAGTCTGTTGTGGCGAGTGCAATATTCTTTGCTTCTATCAGCATCAGTGACTAAGAAGCTTAAGGAGGCGCTCAAGAAGGCGAGCTCAATATTCTGAGAACGGAGAACAGCAAGTCTTTAGTCTTTACAATAACCCTACTCATACATTCTGTCCTCACTGCACTACGGTCATATTCTTCATTTACTTCATCCTCTCTTTTCTCTGTCTTTTTTTTCTCTTTTTTTCCCCCTCTCTCACTTTACTCACCTTCTCTCTGTCATCCTCACTGTTTTATTCTCTTACCCTGCCCTCTCTCTTTGACTCCGACTTTTGCCTTCTGTCTTTAGTTCTTTCTCTCTCAATCGCCCACCCTCTCACTCACTCGCCCACCCATACTCTCACTTACTAAGCCCGCCCCCTCTGTAAGAGACACTGCTGCACCTCTCACCTGTCTGATCTCTCTCAGCAGGTCAGTGTCGACGATGTAGCGTTCCTCAGCTCGCACCGCGCCGTAGTGGTTCTGCATCCGGATCTGTGACATCAGCTCGTTCAGCCGACCCTGCGTTCGGACAAACACAAACCAGGCTTCATGTTAACGACTCGATTAACAGCCTCTTTAACGTCTCTAAGCGTACGCACTCACATGTCCCCACACACACACCTTAAACTGAGTCGGGGCGTTCAGCTCAGACTGGATGGTGTCCAGCTGAACCCTGAGGTGCTCTTCATCCACCTGGATGGCGTAGCCGCTCTTCCTCTGAATCTCCTGCTTTATCAGAACCTACACACACAAAACACAAGCTCTTTAGGTTAAACAAACTTCATTCCTATATATATATATATATATATATAGCAGTGTTAAGAGGCCTTAATTAAACATGGTGTGTACCTGCAGGACACGGTGCGACAGGTCCATCAGCTTCCTCTTGTACTGAGCGATCTTCGCCACGGTGGTGGCCTGGTTCTTCTGGAGCTCGCTGATATCCGTGGCGATGATCTGCACAAATGACACAGGGGTGTTGTTTGGTTTCTGTGGGGTTTTTTTTGTTTGTTTGTTTGTTTTTTACTAGGGCTGCAACAACTAATCGATAAAATCGATAATTATCGATAATAAAATTCGTTGTCAACGAATGCCGTTATCGATTAGTTGGGCTGCTCACGTCACTGAGGCGCGCGACCACAAGATGCACAAATACACACAGATACACAGCCGCTCGCGCAATGGAGGTTACAGGAAAAAGCGCGCGCCCCGAGTCCTCCAAGGTATGGGAGTGATTTACATTAAACGCCTCTAAGAAGACGGTAACCTGCACGCTATGCAAGACCGAGCTTTCATGGCATGTCATGCACGAACACGTAAAAAGAAAACATGTTGGTGTTACGGATGGCGAAACGTCAGCGGGGTCAGTAAAAACTGTATCTCCATCGTGTAAAAGTTGAAGTGCTTTAAGTTTAAATTGTTTGCTAACTTCGGGACAGTCGCGCCAGATCTGTTCATGGGCTACTCGCTAGCATCACATTGCGCAATTACCTCATGAGCAATAGTGATTAGTTAAATGATGCTATTTTAGATTAACTTAATTTAAACGGTGCGAATAACAGTAGAATATTACATTTAGTGATTGTTGTGGTTTTCAGCGAATGCAAATAACAGTATAGTTGTGACTATTAGCTTTTTGCATTTCTACAGTTTTTTTATAGTCCACTACAAAGTTAACTTGTAATTTACTGTGGTTTTACTTATGCATACATAGTTTTATTATACAAAATTACATTATTTTAGCTGTTTATATCTTATCAACTGAATATATCAGTGTATTTTTTAAACTATATACACTCAACAAAAATATAAACACAACACCTTTGTTTCTGCTCCGATTTTTATGAGATGGACTTAAAGATCTAAAATTCATTCCAGTTACACAATATTACCATTTCTCTCAAATATTCCAGGGTGGCCTTTTATTTTGGGCAGTATAAGGTACACCTGTGCACTACTCATGATGTCAGATCAGCATCTTGATGTGGCACACCTGTGAGGTGGGATGGATTATCTCAGCAAAGCAGAAGTGCTCACTATCACACATTTAGACTGATTTGTGAACAATGTTTGAGAGAAATGGTAATATTGTGCATTTGGAATGAATTTTAGATCTTTAAGTCCATCTCATAAAAAATCGGAGCAGAAACAAAGGTGTTGTGTTTATATTTTAGTTGAGTGTGTATATATATATTTATACTGTATATATTATATACTACATTTAATTTAAGGTTTAAAATGTCAAAATTAAAGATTATTAAACTCTTTATATGGCTTTTGCATTTTTTTAAGTTTATTTTTATACATAAATAATACCCTGTTTTTTTTTTTTATAGTTATAAGCAAAATATCAAATTAAAGAAGCGGTTAGGTCTTATCCGATTAATCGATTAATCGAAAACATAATCGCCCAACTAATCGATTATTAAAATAATCGTTAGTTGCAGCCCTATTTTTTTACACACACTGTGTTCTACACACACTGTCCTGTTTTTCTACTGTTCTAAGAAGACAACAAGCTCACCTCTGAAATCTCGACACCTGACGGAGATCTGTCCTAAGCCTCTGACTTGGGTAATCAACACAGGCTGAACAGATCCGCAGTTCTACTGTACACATTACAGGAGTTTGGTGATGTGAGAGAGCAGGACTTACGTCTACTCTGGTCTGGTGCTGTTTGCTCATCTGTTCTTGGAACTTCAACCTGCGCAGCAACTCCTTAAACCCGACCATGGGCACCGGGATCAATCTGGGAAAACCGACAAGTTAGAGACCGCACCGATCCCATGGAAGACAAAAACATACCCCACGCGGGAGGCAGAGGGTTTTTTAAATAAACTAACAATTTTGTAATTATTTAAAACAATTTCTGTACAATCTGTGGATTGTGTGTGTATTTAGTAAAAATGCTTAAACAATTTATATAATTATTTTATTATTTTCAAAGAAATCCTGTAACGTTTTGGATTTTTTTTTTAAAAAAAAGGTAAAAAGTGTTTTTTTTGTTGTTGTTGTTGTTGTTTACATACAAGGAGAATATGATGACTGTATACACATACACACTTCAGGAAAAAAAACTTTATTTGCTATATATATATATATATATATATATATATATATATATATATATATATTGGATACAAATATAGAGATAATATGATATTATTAACATTATATTAATATAATTCACATACTATTTTTCTTTTTCTGAAATGTCTATATATTGTATTTATTTCTTTTTTTTAATATATAGATAACATTTATTGTGTTCTTTTTCCCCCCCAAACAAAACCTATATTTTTTTCTATTAAAATTTTCTATTTTTTGTATTACATTTTTTTAACGTACAAAGAGACAAGATTGCTTTATATATAAAATTTGTGCATTTTTTTTCTTTTTTTAAGTGCATGCGTTTTTAAAAAATAATATATAAATGAAACATCGGTTTATACATCAGCTAAAACTCGATGTTCCAGTCTTGATTATATCATGCCGTGTCTAACACACAAAAAAATAAAAATCTTTATTCATACATTTTAAACCATAATCGTGCCCAACCATTAATGCAACAGATTGAAAAAAAAAAAAGAGTCCACGTCTCTGTAATATTTCCCCCTGAGCCTTCTATAAATTATGATAAATACCATGGATGAGAAACTTACTTCTCAGGGTCAGGATTGTCCTCTTTGGCCTGCTCCCATATGATCGGATCGACTCCTGGAGGGAGAGAAAAACTAAATAATGCAAGATGATACAGATTGCTGAGCAAAGTTAGACTTTGTGATTTGCAGAAGTCAAATGTTTTGAATGATTTGAAGATGTTACAATTATAAAATAAATATATATTTTTTTTAAATCTGTGTCTATGTGCTTTTTCTTTCAAACCAGACTGAAGCAAAAGTTGGCCTCTGACTTACAATGTTGTTGAAAAACTCTTCATATACGGGAGATATCATCAAAAATGATTATTAATACTGTACACCTAACCTAATGAAAAGCCTAGCCTAGCTTAAACCTGCTCACAACATGTGCATTAGCTTAGAGTCAGCAAAATCATCCAACATAAAGTCTAGTTCATGAGAAAATATCCCCCCCAAAAAAAACAAAAAAACACAGGCAAAACATTGGGGGCTTCCTGGCGGCACCCAGTGTCATGAGAGAGAAATGCATGGCATATCGCTAGACCAGGAAAATAACAAAACTTAAAAACGGAAGTAGAGTTTCTACTAAAAGGACATCACTGGCACACAATATATATATTTTATATATATATATATATATATATATATATATATATATATATATATATATATATATATATATTTTTTTTTTTTTTTTAACCATACACAATTAATTAAGGCCAGTTTTACAGCAACCCTCCTTTTTAACCTACTCACTCGGAAACAGGTTTGGGCTGATCCACTCTACCTTAGGTTATAGTGGGTGAGGGTGTCGTGCTGTTATACAGATGTTGAAGGCGGTGGTGCGTACCTGCGGGAGGATTCTGCAGCAGCTGTTTGAGTTGAGCGGGAGACAGGGCGGTCCGACTGATGCTCATCAGCACACCGAGCTGCTGCAACTGCCCCTTAATGTTGGGCTGCTCCATGTAGCTGAACAGGGTGGAGGTGGGAACTCGCTTCGACGTGCCGTTGGGTGAGCGCTCCACCACGTAGATTATCACCTCCGTCCTGCACACAGAACCAACAACTGAATGTTTGCTTTATCGTTAATACTAAAACTGTGGGTAGAATATTCATCATAGTAATTCTCATGATATCTCCTGATGTTTTATATAATAATCTAGAGCAGGGGTCATCAACTATATTTGTCAGAGGGACAGAGTTTTACCAAACAGTCTCCTTGGGGGCTGGACCCCCAAGAAGAAAATCAAATAAAAATCTAACTTTGGCTTAACATTATGTTTAATGTTTATACTTTTTCCATTTTATTACAAAACTCAAGCATTCGATTCAGGCTCCCATCACCTATACCACAGTCAACCACTAGGAGTGATAGATATTTTCCATCAATTCTATTAGGCTAAGTCAACTTTTTTATAGAGCACTTGAAAAACAAACACGGAGGAAGTGACAAAGTCTTAACAGAGGTAAAATGGCACTCTCAAAGTCCATGAAACGCAAAGTTGATGTAGAAAGCAGGTCCTTCAATGATGACTGGACTGAAAAGTACGCATTTATCATGCCAACCTTCCGAAATGCGTCACCAGTTGCTGTTGCAAAAGAGTACAATCTGCGCCGTCACCAAAACACAAAACATTCTAATTTAAAGGTTTCATATCCTGAGCAGTCAGAGGCCCGTCAGAGAAAAATCGCCACACTGAAATCTACCTACTCCCGCGCAAGTGGCATTATTACTCGAACTTTAACTGATCAAGAGAAAGTGACGTCTGCATCCCTGCAGGCGGCTTGGGTGCTTTGCAGACATAACCGGCCTTTCGCGGAAAGTGAGGTTTTAAAGGAATGCATGATCACCGTTCTAACTAATTAGCAGCTGCACTAATGTCTGAGCTGCTGTGACGGGAAATTAATCAACACTTTGACTAATCACAGAGAATTCAGCAGTGCTGTGATATACATAGAATAATCAATAACACTAATAACAAATCTGAGGAAAAGCAGGTGAAGCTATGCAGGAAGTGAGGTGGACACTGACTGGTCATCGGGCAGAGCTTTAACCCCCTCCACGTTCACGGTGAGCGTCGGGTTTCCGCCCAGGACTTTGTGCAGAGACTCGACCAGCTGCTGCTGCTGATTGCGAACGTCCGCCTCCTTCTTATTAAGGGCCAGAGCCACCAGGCCGTCCTCGTCCTTAAGGCTGGGGATGCAGGTGAATCCCACTGCCTGTAAAAACACACACACACACACACACACACACACACACACACACACACACACACAATGTGAGGATAGAAAGATAAGTGAGAAAAAACAAAATCTTTCAAGGAAATTTGTGTCAGTATTAATGTTGCAGTGTATAAAACCCGTTGGCCCCGCATCTGAAAGCGCTGTGTCACGCCGAACAAATAATCGCGCAAAAACTTGACACAAGCTTTTAAAATTAATTAAAAGAAAGCTTTAAGGCAGAAGATTTTGCCTCAATCATTTTTTGTAATCGAATTACTCTAGGAATTGTTTCAGCCCTAATTACCACCAGCTGTAGGTCTCATTTTTGCTCGTCCTCCTGGTCCAGTCGTCCTTAAAATTGTCCAACACTTCTCTTTCCCTGAACTTGTTCTGTGTCTTGAACCCTTTCTCTGCTTTATCCTGCACTTCTACACCCACAGTCTTTGACATGTTTTACTCTCAGTAACAGTTAAACACTTCTTTCCCTGATCAGTGACTCCTCGTTCTAAAAGACTCTTAACTCCTGCCTGTTACTCTCCCTAGTTCTCCGTATCTAACCCTTTCAGGTCGCCACCTCCGTTGCCGGGTCTCACCTTGAATCTGCAGAAAGGGTTCTCCTGGGTGAAGTCCACGGGCGGGATGTTGTTGTTGAAGTAGCCCCTGCCGGTGCCCCAGAAGGCCTGCAGCTGGTTCCATTTGGCCAGGATGGTGTCGCGCTCGTCGTTCAGCAGCGTGGGCGCCGAGAGCGCACTGGCTGTGTTGATGAGGTGATTAGATTGCGCCGGGGCTTGTGCCTGCTGACCGAACAGACCTCCTATTGCACACACACAAACGACAACAGATGATCAAACACATCAGCAAAATGTTTCTAATAATGTAAAGCACTTTAATCTCCAGGAGCATCAGGTGAAGTTTAACCGTTACTTTTCCAGGTGTATTTAAATTAACCCTGCCCATGTGAACGTAGCTCCGCCCCCGGTGTGACTAACAGGAAGTGCATCCAAAAACAACTCCTCACCTCGAGCTGTTGCCATCGCAACAATATTAAAGCATTAAAACAACCGGGACAGTAAATAAATCTGCAATTTGTAGAAGTTAATCAACAGCTTCTACAGTTTTAATATTTTTATCTGCACCCTTACTCACTCACACGTGACTCTCACCTTGCTGCGGCTGCGTGGACTGGAGATTGAAGCCCCCGAAGGCAAGGCCGCCGGCGCCGCCTCCCAACCCAGACCCGAATCCCGCCCCGGTACCAGTTCCCGCTCCTAGACCGGATGAAAACCCGAAGCCTTTGTTCTGGGTGTTTGCGAACAGGCCGCCACCTGGAGGAAAGACGTAATCATATACAGAAACAACAAGATTTAAAAATGCACAGTGCCATCTAGAGGTGGCTAAGCAAAAGTACACATGGAACATATACTGTATGCTGGATATAAAAAAAAAAAAAAAAAAAAAGTAATTGAAGGGCTCGTCACCCGTGTTGGCGGGGTTGGAGAAGTTGAAGGAGGAGCCGGCGGCGGGGGCCGAGGTGGTGGTGGCGCCGAAACCTCCGAATGCACCTGAAGAAGAACAAGATGATCAGCGGATACGAGCGGACCGTCAACAAAGGCCACGATGGACATGAGGGCGGAGGGAGGTGGAACACACACACCCAAAAAAAAAAAAAAGACATTTATGACATTTACGCTATTGATAAGTGACGATGCAGAAAGCTCTAGTACTACCACCACCAGGTGCACATGTCCTGTATTAAGAGATGGACAATATGACAGTACGATACATCGATATCACATTTATATGATTAATGACAAAACACAGGGATCATACACAATACCGCAGTCTCTGTACTTTAAACACAGACTTTCTTAGTTTTTCATTTTCATAGACATTAAATATATGATGGTAAAATCTACATCATAATTTCAAATTATTAAATTAATTTAATTTAATTAAAAATTAAATAATTTAAAATAAAATCTACATCATAATTTATATATTTATAACAAACACTATTTTAAAAAAGCATTTTTATGATCACTAATGATTAATACAAACTTCGATTTGATGGTATTGAAAGTTTTAATGTTTAAAATCTATTCATTATAATTTATTATAATCCCCTTTTTAGTGAGAATTTTTTATTTAATGGAGACGTTAAATATTTATTTAAAAAGATTTGTTACATTTTTTCTCCCTGATTTTCAGCAGACTATTTTACTTTTCAGGAATATTTATTTTTTACAAAAAAAAAAAAAAGTATAATAATTATTTAAAAACATAATTTCTGTTCAATTTGTTAGTAAACCTATATGTTGATAAAAACACCATAAAAAGTTATTTAAGTATCACAATATGACATACAGGTTAGTCCCTTACTTACGAACACGTCCATTCCTGGAGCATGTTCGTAAGTCCGATTTGTTCTTAGGTCCAACAAAGTGAGTCTTATACGCCTTTGACACGAATGTACTGTACATTGTAAAGCATACCGATTTACTTGACCAAATCTCTGTCCCATTTTCCCACACTGCCATCATGTGGTCAAAAACCTAAACGCGCTTGAGGAAATTAATCTCACACGTAAATGTAACAGTGTTGTCTCTGCGCCTTTAAATCGCGAGGGCAATTCCAGACACCATTCTGTCTCAGAGCTGTTTTCCACTGTATTGGACTGCGAACTTCAAAATTAGGATTATTCACCATCAGGACAGCTTTACAGGACAGACTTTTTTTTCCCCTCATCATGCTCCTGGACTAATTCATTGAAACCGGTGAGGCCGACTCATTTCTCCCGCAAAACACACACACAATATACCCGATTTTGGCCATTTTATATATTTACTTAGACACTGAAAACATTGTATATAATTGTAAATATTGGTACACTGCAGTATTTTTTTTTGTAAAACACACATGAGCTACTTCCACAACTGAAGTAGAACCCATTCATATCTGCGGAAATACGTAACTCTGAGACTACCTGTATTTTTGTCATATTGTTTCCCTTTTAAATTTTACCAAGACAAGAAACTTCCTGCAAAGTTCCTGCAGGTTGATTTGCACCTTAAATACACAGAGGAAGTGTCGACTGGTCGCATTTTAAAGCAAATACAGTAAACACTATCTGGTATTTCATCTTTATTGACTTAAACCACAAGCACACACACAAGTACACTCGCACACCAATGATGATGATGATGATAATATAAAGAACACTCATGGCTGTTGAGAGAAAGGGAGAGAGGGAGTCTACCTGCACCGCCGAGGTTATTTCCAAAATTAAAGACAGTGGCAGTGGAGGGAGGAGCCCCGAAGCCCCCCATGTTAAAGTTAACTGCCGCTGGGTTAGTGTTTAACCCAAACCCCCCGAAACCAAAACCCCCAGCGGTGGTGCTCACAGTCCCCAAAGCCCCGAATCCTGAGCATCGCAAGCCATGAGGAGAAAGCGAGAGAGAGAGAGAGAGAGAATAAAAGGGGTTAGTTTAGAGTCTTAGGAAAGTTCTTAAGAAAAAGATTAAGACAAGTGTATGGTAAAGTAGTTTGAGAAACTGTGCGTGTGTGCAAGTTCTCCCACCTAAAAAGATGAGAGAGGCCTGTAATTTTCATCAGTTATACCTCAACTATGAGAGACAAAATAAGAAAAAAAAAAAGATTCAGAAAAATCACATTGTAGGATTTTTAAATAATTTATTTGCAAATTATGGTGGAAAATAAGTATTTGGTCAATAACAAAATTTTATCTCAATACTTTGTTATATACCCTTTGTTGGCAATGACAGAGGTCAAACGTTTTCTTGAAGTCTTCTCAAGGTTTTTACACACTGTTGCTGGTATTTTGGCCCATTCCTTCATGCGGATCTCCTCTAGAGCAGTGATGTTTTGGGGCTGTCGCTGGGCAACACGGACTTTCACCAAAGCATGATGTTTCCACTCCCATGCTTCACAGTAGGTATGGTGATCTTTGGATGCAACTCAGAAATTCTTTTTCCTCCAAACACAAAGTTCTATTCTGGTTTCATCTGACCAGATGACATTCTCCCAATCCTCTTCTGGATGATCCAAATGTTCTCTGGCAAACTTCAAACGGGACTGGACATGTACTAGCTTAAGGGGATCTTGCGTGGAGCCCCAGATGGAGGGAGATTATCAGTGGTCTTGTATGTCTTCCATTTTCTAATAATTGCTACCACAGTTAATTTCTTTACACAAAGCTGCTTACCTATTGCAGATTCAGTCTTCCCAGCCTGGTGCAGGTCTACAGTTTTGTTTCTGGTGTCCTTTGACAGCTCTTTGGTCTTGGCCATAGTGGAGTTTGAAGTGTGACTGTTTGAGGTTGACCTCTGTGACCAAATACTTATTTTCCACCATAATTTGCAAATAAATTCTTTAAAAATCCTACAATGTAATTTTTCTGGAATTTTTTTCTTATTTTGTCTCTCATAGTTGAGGAAACATAAAGGCCTTTTTCCCTAAACCTAGGCCTATTTGACATTCCTGTTTTCCTGTCTTTCTTTTCTCTCTTATATTTCTCTTATTTTACATTCTTCTTTACTGCATATTTTTTCTTTACTTCTTTTTTTAAACCATCTTTCCATACTTACCTTTTTGTCTTATATTCCTCTTTGCCATATTACCTCTTTTCCACTTTTCTTACACTACTACATTGCTTACATTTTATGACTTTCACACTTTTTCTTCCTACCCATTTGGCCTCATTCCTGTTTTCCTTTTCTCCCATTTATTGTCCTTACGTCCTTACCTTTTTTCATTCCTGTCTTACCTTCCATCAGTACTTTTTTCCTCCTTTGTTTCTTCTTTTCCTTTCTTCCTCCTTTACTTATTTTTATTTACTTAATATCATTTGTTGTCCTTTCTTCTTTCCTTCCCTACTTCTCTTTTATTTCTTCCATGTGTTCCTTCCCTTCCTACCCACCGTACCATCTTGCCTTATCTTTATCCCGGTCTTACCTTAATTTCTTCCCTTTCTCCTCTCCTCATTTTCTCACATACTCACTCTCTCCTTCTTTACATTCCCTTTCTTGTTCTCAATTGTGCCTTCAAGAGATACACAACATACTGTATATACACAGGAAATTGGGTTGGATTGTTCACCAGAAATCGGGACCGCTAGTGTTCAAATGGTGCAACTGCATAAGATACATAGTTAATGGAATGCAGAGCCGTACGACGTGATTCGCACGTTCCCATCATGCATACTGTTGTTAACCTGGACATCAGCAGTGTAACGAGTCAGAAACGTACAATTATCAACGTGATATCATAACGAGACTCTTTAGAAATCTGAGGAAGGAAACAAACCTGGGGTTGCGGCGCCGAACCCGAACCCGGTAGAGGCCGTCGTGGTCGTGGGCGCCCCAAAAGCTGGGGCAGAAAGGGCTGAAACCACAACAATAACAATTATTAGTTTCTGATGTCTGTGGTAGTTTTACTTTAATAAATAAATTAAAGCAGGCAGTGTTGAGGAAAACAACAGCTTTAATGAGAATGAATGGAAGATGAGCGCCCCCCCACCCCCTCCCCATGCAGCGCTTTTTATTAATCAGACACGGACACATGAACTTACTACCAAATCCGGATGAGGCGGTAGTGGTGGTACCGGTACCAAAGCCAAAAGCTGAGGACGCTGTCGTTTTGGCACCGAATGAACCGAATGAACCGAACGAAAAGCCAGACGAGCCTTTATTCACAACAGACAAGACAGAGACACACGTGAGGAGGATGAAGACGAGCACTCTCAACAAATACAATAACCATGCTCATCTCTCTCACACACACAGTCCGAAAAACTGCTTTCATTTCATGCCTGAAACCACACATCAATATTTACAAACATTCATGCAATATTGCAGTTTTTGCTTTAGTGTAAATTATGCAAGACTTTATTGCTTTAATCCTCATCATTAAAAATATTATTATAAAAAATATGTGCATTAAGTTGTAGAGTGTGTATAAAAGTGAATAAGTTTGATGAATAAGTGTGTATAAAGTGAATAAGTTTGATCATTCTGGAGTAAAGGGTGTTAACCCTCCAGAGACAGTTGTCCTGATGAACTCCAACCTTACAGTACAAATCAACTAAACCGCTTTAAATCCTCTTTAATTCCGCAAGCTCTCTCTTCCTTCATTTCATTACATCCCTTTCTTTCCCTTCATTACATCCCTTTCTTTCCCTTCTTGCTCACAGTCTGTCCCTTATTTCTTTCAATTCTTCACCAGTTATTTTTTGGATTCTTTATTTCCTTTGCTTTCCATCCTGTCGTTCCTTAAACTTCTTTCCTTCTTTACTCCCTGTCTTCGTTTCCTTTTTTAAATTTTTTCTCCCTTTACACACCATCTGCCCTTCTTTACTCACTGTCCCTTTTTTCTTCCTTTACTTACTGTCTTATCTTTCTGTTCTTGTTTTTCTCCCATTCTTTTCACTATCTTTCCTTCCTTACTCACCATCTTCCCTTTATTTTTATTTTCTGTTCTGTAACACACTACTTTCCCTGTAACCTACTTTCTTTGTCACTCACTGTCTTCCCTTTATGTCTTTCTCTCCTCCCTTTTTCTTCCCTTATCTCCATTACACTCTTACCTGCCTTCCTTCCTCTTTCAGTCCTTCTATACTGTTTTTCCCAACACTTCCTAACATGTTTCCCCATACCAACTCTCCATTCATCTTCATAGTCTTTCTTTACTTTCTTCCACGTAGTTTCTCTTTACCTTCCACCCTTTCTGCGACTTACTTTATTTTCCAAGCTGCATTTTCTTTCTGCCTTCTTTCCATTAAAATCCATCTTCCATCTAATATCGATTTTTTTTTTTTTTGGTAAAATGTCTTAATTGTTTCTTTGTATTGAGACTTTTGGGACACATTTTCTACTATACTCTACCCTATTTATTTTTAAAAATAAATTATTTTTATTTTTCTAAACAACGGTTTGATATCTTTTAGACTGTCAAGCAAATTTTGACTGGGCTAAGCTAATCAATGCTACCTATAGATATAATCACATTTATAATTAATTTTGCCCTAATTAAAAAAAAAATTACTGATGTTTTACGATTTTTCACATGCCCAATTATAAACTTATTCATAATTTTATCTCTAAACTGCGCATCACTCCCTCAGACCCTCAGTGAAAACCGTTAGCCGTTAGCATTACACTGTTTTAGCGATGCTAATATCAGGTAGCTTATAACACACTTCAAATATTTTCAGCTAAAACTATTAAAGCCTTATGGAATAATTAATTTTACTTCATAAAAACACACTTTTAATCATGTTTTTTATTTAACGTAAGAAAGCGCGTACCCGCATTGCCCGAGGTCCCGCCGCCGAAGTTGAACGACATTTTTCCCGTGTCCGTCTCACTGAAGAGTCCGGGCGGAAACCAACACCTGAAAAAAGAAATGTTCCGGCTTTCACTGCTAAGGGAAAAAAAAAATCTCAACTGTATTTCAAAAAAGAAAAAAAAATGCATTGTGCTCCTTTTAATTTAATTGGCTTACATTGCATACAATATTATTCAATAAAAGTATTAAATATAGTTGCAAGCAACGATGAGCGGGCCCAAGCACCCTGCAGGAACAGTGGACACATGCTACTAAAGGGGACATACCAATACCATTAAGAAATAATTTTAGAAAAAGGTAGTTTATTTTATGTTTAGACCTCCAAAAAAACCCAGATGCTGGAAAAAAAGCACCACACTATTATGTCACTCAATGATGTCACTTAATAAAATGTCACATAAAGTTATTAACCACTTTTTAAGCCGCATAAGTTTAAGGCGTCGTCTCGGCTGACCCGTTTGAGATATCGAAAATCCCTCTGCAACATATTGAGATCACATCGGCCCGGTTTGTTGACTTCCGGTTGAGTGGAGCCCATGACATGTGAAAGTTGTTCAGCTTAATGAGCTCTGAATGTATACCGGGTTTCATGTGCATAGGTGCAAGTGTGTATTAGCTATGCAGCAAATGCTGGTGTGAGGGCCACGTCTGGGGCCTAGACTCTCAGGTATCCAGATAACTGCGGACTCCACAAACAGAAAAACTAAAATAACACTTACTCACTCACTCATTATCTATACCACTTCATTCTGTATACAGGGTAGCAAAGGGCCTGTAGCCTATCCCAGGAGACTTAGCCCATGAGGCGGGGTACACCCTGGACCAATCCATCACAGGGCACACACTCATTCACACACTACATACATACATACATACATACATACACACTCATTCACACACTACATGCAATTTGGGAACGCCAATAAGCCTAACCTGCATGTCTTTGTACTGCCGGATGCCTAACATGCACTCCACACACACACACACACACACACACAGAACTGAGGCAGGAGTCAAACCCTTGACCCTGAAGGTGCTAATCAGTAAGCCGCCGTGCCGAGTCAAAGTACTGTAACATAAAAAAGTAAAAGTGATGTGATTATGTCACAAAAGCTCCGAAGCTTGTATCGAGAAAAAAGAGGGGGCGTGAGTGGGCTCCCTAAAAGTCATCATTATATTGAAGATTTTTGTTCTTAAATTCATAAATCATTAATAACCTCAATTTATCTCATAAACTCCAGTGCTATTATATCTAGTTTTTTCATCTCTTTATTTTTTCCCCTCCTCTATTAAAATTCGTAATTGCGTGTTTTAATCAATGATTTGTGTATTGAATCCTTAAGACTGCCTGGCGAATTTATATATTCTGTTCGAATATTCCAAACAGTGGCTTGTTAGTTCTAACAATGTTTGTGTTTAAAATTAAAGAATAAAAGAAAGAAAAGGACTTCCCTATATGTTCATTTCTATTCTAGATCTTCAGTTAATGTTCTAAGATTCAGGGATGGTGATTATGTGCCTGAACATTTCCTTGAACAGTGGAGTTTCAAACAAAACACACACACACACACAACTGACAATGATGAATGCAACATTACTGTACATTACAGCTGCATGTCCATATTAATTGCGCTGCTTGAGATATGATCTATTTGCTACCCAAAATTTGTTCACTATAATAAGCTATATTATATATAAGCTTCATGAAATTAATCTTTTCGTGAAACTTGACTGGGAGCAACAACATCTGTATAAGGCTTCACCTCACCAATACAATTATTTATTCCCACATTTCATACTCATTCCCCTAATTTTCCTCCAATTCTGTAAAGCTGCATTACTTATTTTGAAATTATAAAAAAAAAGGCACCTGGACAATAACATCAGCTAGAACATAACAGGTTCTGTAGGTGGAAAAGCTGTACGCTTAATAAAAATAACTGCTTCATTATACACGTTTAAGCAATGTTCTTGTCATGCCACAGAATATATTTTAGCATTTAAGTAGTGTTACGTCAATACCAGATCCACTAATTTATACTCAGATCTAAAAAAAAAGGAAAAAAAAAAAAAAAAAAAAAGGGACAGAGCAAACTAGACTAGAATTATAAAAAAAAAAAAAAAAAAAAAAAGAAAGAAAAGCTTTTAGCCAAAGAAACTGGGTAAAATAAATAAAAGCACTACATACCACTAGGTAAGCCCTATTCTGTAGCTGGTTATGATACCACAGTAAACTAAATAGTAGTTCTATTAAATAAATTAGTTTCTTCCTTAATATATGAGAACTAAAACATTCTTTATATACACCCCCTCATAAAAAAATAAATAAAAATAAATGCAATCAATCAGGACAGGACCTGGTGTTCAAACGGTTTAATGTTGTAACAAATGCAACAAATACACATACAATTAACACTAATGTATTTAGAAATAAAGATGGCGATGGTCCTTATAATAAGGTTTTCCGGACACGTCCTCCACTTCCTGTCTGGAAAATAAAACACCGACACGGTGCACTCTTTTCATCGGAGACCTTTGCGTTTCATCAGCGTCCTCTTCTTCAGCTCGCTCAGCGTCTTCTTCTTCTTCTTCTTCTTGCTCAACGCCGGGTCTGGAGCCTCATGCTCCACCGTTACCGGTTTCTCCTCTGCCGGCGTGGCGAACACGTCATCTGTGACGTCTCGTGTCAACACTTCCTTGGGCTCATTCCTCTTCTCCAGACGGATCTGCTTCACCATCTGCTTCTCCTTCTGTTTAGCGGACGTGCTGAGCCGCACCAGGCGTCGAAACTGTGCGAAGAGAAACAAAGAAACAAATAAATTAATCAGATGAAATGGGATTGTAGTGTGCAACAAGGAATTTGCGAGCAGGGGGTAATTACTTATGACACCAGCTATTTAACTCTTTAAACTGAACAGCAAAGACCACTGTATGGTCACTTCCAGAAATAATGTTTCCGCGCTTTAAACGAAGTGCAAAATTTTTTTTAAACAATAGTTCTTTTTAAAATAATTGCTCACCCATTACATCTGTGGAGAAAAACATGATTTATAATATATATTACGTAATTTGTGCAGGTTAATATAAATGTTTCATTCCTGCTTTAACTCAGAATATTAAAGTAATATATAAAAATATATAAAATTGCTTACATATATTTAAAACAATTGAAGAGTGTTAGTAATTATGGCTTTCCCATCAGAAAAACTGTATTTTTCTTTTTAACATTTAAAAATAAATAAATGAAATGGAAGGCAATAAAAACGAATGTTGGCCGTGAAGAACTTATACTGCAGGTTTTTTAATTTGGGCAAATATTTTCAGTTTTTTCATATGATAATACAAATTTCAAGGCAGGTGTGCTTGTGTGTGAAGTAAAATGTCATGTTCAACTAAAAATAATAAACATAAACTGACTTACAAGATGAACCTGTTTATTAATCTGTAGTTACAGAAGTAAAAATTTACTATTGGTTTCTACCCCCGCTAAAGTCAACCTAACCGACATTAGCAAATGACAAATTATCTAATTATTATTTAAATATATTTCTATTCATTTCTTAAAATTTAATTAAATCATCCTTAAATTAAAAGAAAACAAAAACAACCATGTTGTAATTGACAGGAACACAGTGATTTTCTGCTCACGAGGGCTTGACAATAATGTTAAATATTAATAATGAATATGTTTAAAAGGTTAAGCACATTCCCTAAAGACACACGAAGAGCTGCTGCTGTGGCGCCGCTTACCGCGTTAGGCGACTGGAAATGAGGGTTCTCGAAAAGCGTCGGCCCACCAAAGCTGCCCTGGAAAATTTTGATCAGATTGAGGACGAAGCGAGGCCCGATTTCCACCAGAGAGCCATCCTCTTCAATGATCTGCAACAGACAGCAAGATCACAGAGAAAGAAAAAAACAGGGTTTAGAATTGATTGCAGTACAGCTAAAAGGAAAAAATGGGGGGGGACATGAGATGTGATCAGCAAGGCTGCTCAAACAGGAAATACTGCATTCTGTGAGGTTTCTGTAACTCATGTATAAACCAGTTCTTATTGTCTAAAAAAAAAAAAAAAAAAAATTTTTTTTTATTTTAAAAAATATATATTTAAGTACAATTTTATACTTTAAAATATTGAGGGGAACATTGTTGCTTTATCGCTTTACTTTTTTAAAATAAATTATTACACATTCATTTTAAGTATGTATTAATTTCCTTTGAGTCTGGTTCCTCTCACGGCTTATTTTCTCACCTGATAATTCCTGAACCATATCCTTTTGTCAGCGACGGTGAAGGTGAAGACGTGGTCTACGAACGGCTGGCTCCTGGGATGATATTGCGGCGTCGAGAAAGTCTGTCCGAGAGGAGAACACGCATGGATTATCATCAGGTTCTGAGAGCTGCATTTAAAAAAAAAAAAAAAAAAAAAAGGATAGTACGTGCGAGCGTACCTGAATAAGGAGCTCCTTCAGCAGGGCGTATTGAGGTTCCTGGTCAAACTTCTGTTAAATCAAACAGACACGATCAGAAGAATTCGAAACGAGCGTATGAGCAAAGAGGAAGGAAAAATGGGGGAAATAAAAAAAAGACAAAGGGAGCGCCTCTTTCTTACAGGATCGAATGAGAGGAGGGGTCTGGATCCCTTCAGGCAATTCCCGGTCATTTTCAGCTCAGCCAGTGTGTGCACTGAAGGAAAAAATAAATAAAATAAATAAAATAAAAATAGCTTACTCCTGTAGAAGAAGTCCTTGACTCCTTTTAAGTATTTTCTATGAAGGCTAATACAATTTCCCAGGCTAAAACATCACCCTCAGGGACAGTGCTATCCACCCTCTTCCACATACACTACTTCAAACAGCTAGCGTCTCTCTAATTGACAGGCAGAAAGAAAGAGTAAGACCCTCCCACCCAGACAGTACAACCATTTTTTTGCACTCTTGGACTCCCAACAACTTCCTGTTGTACAACCAAGGCTAGCGTTGCAGCTAATATAATTCTAAAACAAAACCACCACAAGTGTTCACTCACAGTTCTGAACCAGGAACTTGGCAGAAGGTCCGTGAGGAACGTTCGAGATCCTGTGAAGAAGAATTAACGTGAGTAGAGTTTTACGAAATACACAAATAAATACTTTAAGCTTTTCAGACAGGAATAAATCAGTAGCAGGGCCACACGGGACATTTTACATCCTGGCATTTTTTTTTTACTTGTATGCTGGTTTAACAACCAGAAAAAGAAAACATCTCGCTTGGCTGTAATCCAATCTAGCTTGAATTTTTCTTATGTTATTTTATTTTCATAGTCAAACAACATGGAACGTCGCTCTACTCACCACATGTACAGATCCTTTTTCTTCTTCGCTTCAAAGAATATGCACTTGTTGCAGTTTTTGATTTCGCACACCTGAAGGACGGAGATAAAAACAAACTGTAAAGCATTTGCGATCTATAAGCATGTCGAGAGCATGTAACTGCGTGGGGATGTCAGACATGCGAGTCGTACCTCATTCACAACAAACAGCTTGTCTTTTCTGTCCATTTTGGTGTCTGGGAAAAAAAGAAAAGAGGAAAAAAATGAATGATTTTTAGTAGTTTGTTTTGTTAAGTTACAACGTTATTGCTTATTTAAAAAAAATTCTCGCACAACCCTGAGTGACTTTAAAAAAAATTTGTGCACCTTTTCACAAACTGGTGAACATTTAGAGGAGTGGACCGCATCAAAAATCCATTATAAAAAATGACATATAGAGAATAAAAAACAGAAATAAATGATATCTCGCAAACCCCGGAGTGACTCACTTCTGCGACTTTTAAACTGCAGTTAAAGACAAGACTTTTACACACTAAATTTCTAACCAATCACAGACGAGACCAAATTCTTCTAACTAATTACAACGCAGAAGGCGTTCCTTAACCTCACAGCTTTGCAACAGTTTTCCCTTGTATCATCTCAATAAAACATCATTACATAAAAAAAACCTTAATTATGCACATACCGTGGTTTCAACCGACATTGACATTTAATCATTAACAATTATTGCCCTTATCTGGGCTAAAAACACAACAACTTAAGTCCCGCCTTCGTGCTCTGTGTTTCTAGCCAATCATGGACGAGATTGAATTCTTGTAACCAATCGTAACACAGATATTACTTTAACAAATTATTTCTAACAAATTACTCTTTTTACACTGATCCGGATATTCTCTCAAAAATTTCTGCCAAAAAAAAGTTTATTTCTTCTGTTATGTCTCTTCCATATTATTATTTTTCTTCTATGTCCCCTAAAAGGCGCACAGTAGAACTCCCTCTATAAATAAGTAAAAAAATAAAATAATTAATTTAAAAAGAATATTAAAAAAAACATCACACTTCAGGTTTTTTAATAGCTTTTCTATATATATTTATTATTCAAAACATATATTTTTAATTATTATTAATTTAGTGCACTTTATTTACTTTATTTATTTCTAAAACTACTGTTTTATTATTAATTGATTTTTCATTGGGATTATATTGCTACATTTACATATGTTTACTCATAAATTTGAATTACTTTTAATGCATATGAAGTTCCTTATAAATAATAATAATAATCCTGCATCATATGAAATCTCCTACACAAAATTTTTTTTTTGTTTAGACATTTATTAAGTGTTGTAACACTAAAGAGAAATCTAACTATAAGTAGGAAAAAAGACTAAAAGACCACAATAACATTACTATAGTATGACTTATCTGAGTCTTATTATTATTATTTTTTACCAACATTCATTTAAAACTCTTGCGTACATGCACAACTCTGCGACGAGTCGGCATTAGATAAAATGCCGTTGCTGAAAGTTACCTGCTTTTGAGTGAGGCATCATGGTCCTGAGATCCTGCATTAGGTGCCGCGTTCTGAAGTTGATGCCTCGAGAAGAGAAAATTAAAACACGTTCCTTGTTTTTCCACTTGCCCTGAACAAATAAAAAAAATAAAACAAACACCTGAATCAATGGATGTTAATTAGAAAAGCCAAATTGAATACTTTTACTGGGATTAGTTCATATTTTCACTTCGGCTGAAATAACATTGCTGAAGTGGTATAAGTGAATTTTAACGCCCTGGAGTCGTTATAACTTAAGACATAACTTTATCTGATCTACTTTTTCCATTTCTCATCTGTGATTAGCGAACAGGGAGTGTATTGGGCTTAAATAATTTTTAATTGCACACAGAAGTGCTGATCCCTACCTTGTACGTTCACAAGATCATTTATTGCTTTCTTTTCCATATGTCTGTACTGAAATGGACCCCCCCCCCCCCTTCTCGGCTTAAAAGTAAACCCTCCTGCTCTCTTATTTAAGTCTCACACACATTAACGGAAAGACTGTTTTATCGGAAAAATTAACAAGGAATATCACTAAAACTTGCGTGAGCGACACACTAAAATAAGACAAATTAACCGGCACTTTACCTTTGAAAAGAAACGCGACAGAGCAGTGTTTCCATTAGAAAGAGAGAAAGAATGTGTGTGTGTGTGTGTGTATGCTGATACAGTATATCAGCTTGTAAATCAAGAAAATTTTGTGAAATTTGAGTTATAAATAATAAGGGATTCGTCTTTGTTGCAGACAAACATGTATGTGCGCTTCAACCCAAAATAATATTACTACCGATTACATTAAAGCTGATCAGATTATTTTTTTCCTTTAACATTTGATCTTTCTACAAACTCTTTAATGGTCAAATACGGGTACTAACGCTCATCTGTTATAATATTCCACAGTGGGCAGTACTAAATATAATAAAAATACTACAGTATTATTATACATTAATAACTAAATGATTTTGGTCCATCGTCTTTATCGCGGTTGAGATCACGTGATGTTGCACGGTATGTAACCACGCAATACACATTCACTTCTATGAGAAGCCAAACACATCCAAAGTGGGACGAAACTGTGGCACCCGATTGAGCCAGTGTGGGCAGACCAAATATCTGCGCGGCCCAATGGACAGCGCAGCACGAATTCAAGAGTACTGATTATCATGCATCACGCATGCGCTTCTTGTTTTGACACCGAACGTTACGTGATCACAACTAAGCCAACGTTTTTTCTCTCTCTTGCGCTGTGGAATTGTGGGTAATCATCTCCCCTGCTGGTTCTTAGTGCGCATCTCTCACTGGTATAATCAACATCCGTACACATGTGTACTGTTTACTATAACACTGTGACCACGTGTGTGCGTAAACATATTTTAATCTGGAAAAAATCCAAAATAATAATAATTTAAAAAAGATATATTTTCACTTTCTGCTTAAGGCTCAGCCTGCTCAGTGTCTGTGTGCGCGCGTCATTTTCCATTATTTCTTATGGGAAAATTCAATGTGGTTTACGCGCGTTTTGGAATACGAGCCCGCGCTAGGAATAAGTTATTATCCGAGCGCGGGCTCGTATTCCAAAACGATAATATCAATATTGACAATAATAATATACTATTATTATTATTATTATCTAGTACTAGATATAGCAATTTAAGTTTATATGGTATTAGATATTGTATAGTACTTGATAGTATTATATATACTAAAAGTACTACATTACTTATAGCAAGCATGTACAGATGATTTTTAATAAAACAAGTAGGAAGTTATCAGGACACACACAGAGATACTGGAAAATGGGAATGATGTATATGGATGATTATAGATAATCAATTGTGTTATTACTGTTGTGACTGAGAACACTGCAGTCTGTACTGTATATTAGTCTGTGGTAGGTGTTTCGCCTGACATGCGGAAGGCCCGGGTTCGATTCCCAGCCAGTGGACGCAGTGCAGGTCCCAAGCCCGGATAAAATGGCCCGGATATTCCGCTGAGGCGACCCCTTACCGGGAGCAGCCCAAAGACCTACAATATTACTCTGGTGTAGTTGATGGTGCTGAGATACAGCCTGAAGCTAAAAAGCTGATTTTAATACAACAGATTAAACTCTCACCTGAGAAACCGGAGGCGGAACCATGATCTCTTTACTCGGCTCCTGTGCCGTCGTGGCGTTTTTCCCTTTTTCTCCATTTTCTACAACTTTACCCTTCTTTCTCGGTGTAGCTTCTGCGCCTCCACGTTTTCTCTTGGCCGCCACCATCTTGACTGAGCGTGACCACGTGACCTGACGTGCTGCGTAAGCAGGGACACCACACACACACAAAAACCCCAACAGAAACAAAATCCGATGGTTTCGCGCGCGCCGCGCAGCGCACAGGATGACTCGACAAAAAATAAAAATAAAAACTGACAAATAAATAAACTTTTACATTTACACAATTTGCACTTTAAAATAATTGTATATCTTCACACAATCTATTCATTTAGGCACAAAAGTGCCTTATATTGTGTTATGTTTACAAACCTGTATGTAAAATAAATCTAAAAAAAAAAAAAAAAAAGCTAATTTATTCTCACAACAAATTACATTTATATTTAGAACAAATGAGACACTAAAACTTTGACTAGACCTACAGCAAACACTGTAGAAAACGGTACTTTTGCTCCTCCCAATCAGCTAGCCTTTAGCTACTCGTCGCGATTAAATTAGTGATGGGAAGTTTGAATCATTTTAGTGACTCGGTTCTTTGAATCTCGTTCATCAAAATGAACGAATCTTTTTTGAGTAATTTAGTTCATTTCGTTGTTTTGATCAGAAATAAAATAAAATGTTGCATTTTCAATAAAAATTGAACCCCAATACATCTACATACACTAATTTTGGCTATAGTTCCAGTAATCAAAATATTATAATGAAGCTAAGGACACATTATAATAAACAGAATGAGTAGCTCACCTCTCATATCTTCCAGTCTGAGTCGTTCGTTGGTTTGAGTCTACTGCACCGCATAGTGTCTATGGGAGTCACGTGACAAAGGAACAAACGACTTATTGAGGAGAACCGTTCAATTCTATTCCATAATTTCTTTCTTACAAAGCTCCAAAATCATGGAATAGTCTTCCAAACTCATGGACGTAGAGTATTATGGTGAACTGGTATGTTTAGATGCTGTCCTCCTCACTCTCATTGATCACTCAGGTTTGTTGACGGTGAGGTGATTGGTTGCTTTACATCTCAGTTCCCCCTCATGTCTGTGTTTCCTTCTGGCTCTCTCCTTTTAGTTATTCTGTTATAGTTAGTCCTGCCGGAGTCTCGGCTTGCACTCTACAGTAAATATACAGTACATTCACATTGTGTGACTGCGACCATACCTAACTGTTATCTCTCCTCTTCTGCTCTCCCCTTTTCTGTTCTCTCCCCCCCTCTCTCTCTTCCCTCTCCCCCCTCTCTCCTTCCCTCTCTCTGTCGAGCTACACATGTCGTTCCTGAGCTGCCAGTGATCCAGACTCCCTCTGCCCTCCGGACCTGTCTGACCCATTCTGGTTTCCCGCTTCTGGTTAAAGATCTCGTCACATGGATGCCCCGTGTGTCTCTTTGGAATGTGTCTGGTGTCTGGGGATGTTTTCACTTTACCATAAAGACGGTTCTGGCCTCAACTGGTGTTGACAGCTGTTTCTCTGAGGACTTGAATTGGCTGCGGTTGCTCGATAGTTCAAGATTGCAATTGTCTCCAATAACTACCTGGACTCCATATTTACATCAATTAACATCAACTGTTATAGCTGAACTGCCTGCCATCTAACACACAGTATGAATGCAGATCAATTCCTGCTTTCTGTTTCACCCAGATGAGGATGGGTTTCCTGTTGAGTCCGGTTCCTTTCAAGGTTTCTTCCTTTTACCATCTCAGGGAGTTTTTCCTCGCCACTGTCGTCCGCGGCTTGCTCACCAGGAAAAATCTGCTCACCTTGATTCATGCACACTTACATTCCATACAGACTTAAATTATTCTTTTGATTGTGTAAAGCTGCTTTGCGACAATGACAATTGTTAAAAGCGCTAAACAAATTTAATTTATTTGAATTCTGTTTGATGGGTACTGCACTGCATAGCGCATATGAGAGTCACGCAAGAATAAAAAGAAAGACTCAGAGTAGAAGAGTCGATAAGAAAGAATCGCTTAATTCTGTTTCCTGTACATAACCTACAGAGGTTATGTGATGATTTGCGCATGCGCGCCTAGTAGAAAATGAACACATCACTCTCCGAGACTACTCGATCTTCTGAGTCACGTTAAAGATTTGTTCAAAAATAACGAATCGTTCATCAACGACCCATCACTAGATTTAATATAATTATAGTCGCAAATTAACAATTATCAGGCCCAAGCACCTTGTAATTGTGTTAAGATACTGGTAAAAAGAAAAGCTTCACCATTAAAAAAATTTTGAACACATCTTCTAATTGGTGGACACGTCTTTCCTAATTTTTATTTCTTTCTACATTGTAAATCAATGCTGAAGGCATCAAAAATATGCAGTAATCTCCTTTGAACAGTTGATATTGAGATGTATATCTGCTACTTCTGCTCTGTAAAGCTTCATAACGGCTCTAATCTGAGGTGCTGGTTGTTAATTGATTTTTGAGGCTGGTGACTCTAAATGAACATTCTTCTCTGCAGCAGAGGTACATTTTGGTCTTCCTGGAAAGGTCTTTTTGAGAGACAGTTTCATCATGGAGCTTGATGGGTTTTGCAAATGGACTCAATACTGTTCTTGCAAGAACTGTTCCAAAACAGCCGACCTTTATGTCTTAAAATAAAGACTGATTGTTGTTGACATTGTTGTTGTTGTTACTTCATTACCTAATTTCATAGATTCGAAATATCCAGTATTGTTGTAGAATGTATAAAATTAATCACAAAAGAAAAAATATTAAATTTGAAGGTGTGTCCAAACTTTTAATCGGTATTGTATATATTATTTATTAATTGATTGATTATTTCAGCAAAAATTAAAACTGCAACTAAATTTACAGGGTGGGAGCAGGTAACAGAACCATGTAAACCACCATGTAAGTAATTAAAATGATACAGCCAGGGATTATAAAAGGAGCAGTAAGTAAAAAAAAACAAAAAAACAAACAGAAGATTACAAAAATATTAATAACAGCAAGGGGAAAGAAATATAAAAGGGCACCAGAAGTAAAAACTAATTTTTTTTCTTTTGACTCACATAAGTGTATAACTCTATCAGCTTCAGAGTTTTTTTTTTTTTAAACTTAGTGCTGTCTAAATATTGTATAATGTCATTTTTGATTACAAGAGATGGGGGTTACTATTGTTGAAATTACATTTATTAATAAAAAAAACTTAGCAATATAAAGATTGAATTTATTCTAAAAAAATTATCCTCCTCATACTCAGAAAAACAAAACAAAAGAAAAATCTTTTTAAAAAAAACTTAGGAGAAAAACAGGAATATCTGGCGTAAATGTTTCTGTGTAATCACACGTCCAAAACAAATGCACATAAAGAATAAGATAAGATGAACACAAAGAGACTTTATTATCATTGTAGTCCATTTTTGGCAGCTCTCAAAGACCAGCAGCAATAAGACGTTTAAGAATAAACTAAAGAATAAACAAAAGATAATTGCACTAAAATATAATAAATAAAACAATATATAGAGTACAATGGAATGTATGTGCAGGGCACTTGGAGCTTGGTGCAAACAGGACTGTCAGAAATAAGTTATTACTACCACTACAACTAATAATAATAATAATACAGTCCTGGGTTTGGTGCATTAGCAGCAACATGGGGAAGAGGGGCAAACAGCTTGGTTTGTTACAGAAAGAGCAGCTGGTGTTCATGTCCTTTTTCAAATCTAAGTGAAGTAGAACATTTGACAGGATAATATTTATATAATAATTTGTTAATAAAGGAAGGTGGATCTCTAAGGACTTAGCTCAGGGATATATAAACAATGTCTCCAAAAATGAGACACGTCCTTCTCATTAATCGCGGATTAAAGCACAACTGGCAACTCTGCTCGTCTCCCCGCGCTCTTTTGCACGATTCCCCGCCCCATCAGTAAGTTCCGCTCAGGGATCGCTCTGATTGGCTACTAGGGATCTCTCGCTGCACTCATAAACCAATCATATTCCAAGCCTGGTTGCCATGAAGCTAGGTTGTGTGACCTCATTGCTTTAGTACACTCTAGCCTAACTATGCGTGTTATATATCGCAGCAACATGGCGAACAGGGGCAGCAAAACACAGGGTTTTAATTAATTCTTAGTAATATTCATATCTATCTGACTCACCAGAACTGATAACACAGAGACATTAAACTGACAGGACATTTCTAGTTAATGCAGTATTTGTGAAGGAGTTTATATGCTGCACACTGTTTCCCCCTAGTGTAAGATAGGAGTATAACAAGTATAACACGTTCTGAATGTGGTGTCTAAAACATCAGTTTTAAATGTAGTGCTAAGTGTAACGTAATGACATTAAATGCATTTCTACATTCTACGTTCACAGCGTAACTTTATATTTCACATATCACACAATTATTTACAGTGAATTATATAGTATATATGTGTGTGTGTGTTTTCTGTATCAGAGCTCAAACTTTACTAATTGCTAAATATTTCTGCTTTCAGATTCACATCACATTTAGAATCTAACTGGCCAATACGAGTGTGTGTGTGTGGAATGTGTGATAATTTCACAATTTTACTTTTGGAGTTTGTTTAAGGCGCGCGCGTGTGTGTGTGTGTGTGTGTACAGTACATACTGGTTGCAATGGCATTCATGCCTGATAATTGGATTAATCTGTGTGTGTGTGTGTGTGTGTGTGCTTGTCTGTGTAGTTTGCAGCCATAGGGATAATGGAAATGCATTATTATTTTTATTATTATTATTTTAAATTAAATAATTTAAAAAATCAAATTATTTTGGTCACCATTGCGAATTTTTTCTTTCTTTCTTTAAATTAAGTATTATGGTAAAAAATTTTAAAGGGTGGCTTAAATATTGTAAATTCATTACTTGTAACTTACATTAGTTTTGATGCTTCAGAATCACAGCTCATGAAACCCGAATTGTCTCAATATACTGTATATGTGTATTTTATTTGGAGTTTGAATAAATTATTATTAATACAGTATAAACACTGTGCATCTCTCGGTCTGGATCAGTACACACATGGAAAAAGACTGCTGACTTGACTGCTGTTCAGTGTTCTCATCAGTAACACTACACATGACCTGATCATAGTATAATTACGGCATGTCCCAGTTCACCATCAGGCCAGTTCATACTAACAGTTATTATTTCATTTTTTTCCTGTTTTTTATTCAGAGGTTTGCACTTCACACATCAGGGGCAGATACAGGAAACAGAACTGCATTCTCAGCAACTGAAAGAAGATTCCAAATCAGCAGATGCAACAAAACGAGACAATTTATAATAGGCACCCTGTGCCAAAGCCACTTGGAGATATAAGGAAGTATAACCGTGCCAAAATTCCTTAAAGCAAAATAGCATGCTGAATTAGGTGAACTGAACGAACTTGTTTGTAAAAATGTCTGGATCTTTCTGCATTGTAATTTCTCATTACCTCATGTCTCATTCTCAGTTGCACTGTGTTTAAAAAAAAAGGACTCAAAATATTCCCAGTGTTTTTCGTTCTTCTTGTTAAATATTAAGCATAAGGAATGATTTATTCATTCACACATGAACAGGACAGCACAGTCCAATTCTTTAATTAAATCTTAACGAGGTCAAATCAAATGTTAGAGTGTGAATTTTTTTTGACCAGATCGTGTACATTTGTGCCATAAGCTTTACATATGCCATAAGCGAATGAAGTGAGAAACGTGCTGCTGGCTAATGTGAACACAGAGTTAGACCCAACTACCTGCAGCTACACTGGCTTGTTGTGCCGAGGCATGCCAGCAAGGTTTCACAGTGCTTATGAAATAATATAATTAGGCAAAACAGAAAGACTGTAAACGATACAAGAAAACTCTACGTTACGGCGAACAGCTCTCCACCAGGGAGAGGTTAAAGAGGTTAAAAATCGGTGACAGAGGGTACGTTCCGCAGCGATCCTGTTAGAGTCGCTCTCAAAGGCCATGTTGATTTCTCCAGTAGGCCCGTTTTCTTCAGATTGGCGTTTTTTTCCGGAGGTCATAAAACAATTCCTACACGACGTCCTCTTGTAAATCTGATAAACTGTAAATGAAAAAAGAGAAATATTACTATTTAAATTAGGATTACAAAACATCCTGCAAAATCATGCACATAGATTTTAAATGTACCGTAGATATTATGTTAGGTGTGTGCCGTTCATCATCTGTTCATCAGCTGTCACTTACTCCTGCTCTTCTTTTTAATCGTTTATATTTCTCTCTTCATCTGTCTACATGTCTCATTCTCTGCCTCTATCTGTATCTGTCTCAATCTCTCGCTGTCCCCTTTCTCTCTCTTTCTCCATGTCTCATTGTCTTCATCAGTCACTCTATCACTGTCTCTCACTCTTTCATCATTTCTCTCTTTCTGTCTCCCTTTCTCTGTCTCTCTATCTCTTCCTCCTTGTCTCTGACTATATGTCTTTCTCAATATTTGTCTCTCACTCTGTCTCTCTTTCTGTGTGTGTCTCTCTCTTTATCCCTTTATGCTGCTGTCCATCTCTCTGTTCCTCCATGTGTCTTTCTCTCAGTCAGCTTCTTTCAATCTGTCTGTTTGTCTCACCCTCTGTCTCAATCTCTTTTTCCTTCTAAAAGTATCTATCTCTTTTTCCTTCTAGAAGTATCTATCTATAATTTTGTGTTTACTTGTGTTATCTTTGACTAACTGTTAAATGTGTTTGATGATCAGAAACATTTTGTGTGACAAACATGCAAAAGAATAAGAAATCAGGAAGGGGGCAAATAGTTTTTCACACCACTGTATCTCATGCTCTCTCCTCATCTTACTCTGTACCTCTATGTCTCACTCTCTCTCTCTCTCTCTCTCTCTCCTTTCCTCTTCCTTTCTGTCTGTTTAACTGTTCTCTTATTATTTGTTTTTTTTCTGATTGTCTTACCCGTTTCTCTCACTCATCCCTTGTTCTGTCTCCCTCTCCCTCCTGACCTACAGGTGCTACATACAAAATAAATTAAAAAAAGCTAAGAAATATATGTTTGGGCCATGAAGGAGTGCCTGAGAGGCCAGGCACTCCTTCATGGCCCAAACTTCATGACTCCCTCAAATCATGATTAAAGAAGAACAACTTAGTGTAAACAAGGCGTAAGATACTCAACTCAATATTTTTTTGTATTAATAAGTTAGGCTTCAATCTGAAACAATAATATCACTGATTACATAAAATTTAATCAAATTACGTTTAGTCAAAACCTTTAATTATGTCTAGAAAACTGATAAAGAACAAACCGGAAATTAGTTTGGTGACTTTTAATTTGAAATGTCCGCGAACCCGGAAGTGTCAGCGCGCGGTCTTGGGGCGTGGTTTGCTCTGCAGGAATGAGCGCAGCGGCCAGAGAATCGGCGTTAAAAAGCGAGCGTGTGTTTCCCGAAGGTTATTAGATTTATTGTAATATTTCCAGCAGGACAGGAGGAGCACCGCGGCCTGACGGGTGTGTGTGAGTGTGTGAGAGTGTGCGCGCGTGCAGATGGCGCTTTTGGCAGGAGTGTGTCGCCTTGTTCGGTGTAAGTCATCCGGTTTTTACCTTAAATAACATTTCTGTGCTGGAAAGTTGCATAAACATTTTGAATGAACAGAAACAAACCCTAATGTTTATGTGCAACAAACTATTTATTTTACACAATGAACTGATTTTAGTTTATAGTTTGACAATTATGTAAAAAAAAAAAATCCTGGAACAGAAATATTGTAGTAGTAATAATAATAACTGACAGTCTAATATTTTACTAATAATTAATTATAATTGCACATTATAACCCATCATTCAGGCTTGTCTGTCTCTGTAAACCGTCCTGTTTATTATCATTGTTGTTTATCAATGTCATGATTGTTTATAAGTCGAGACTTTGATTAAATAAATAAATAAATAATCACAATCATGAGTATAGTTGCAAAGCAGCGATGATCGGGCCCAAGCACCTGCACCATTGCTGCTCAGGGGCACCAGATAAGACAGTGGGCACATGCACTTTAAGGGGAAATGTGTCATAATATGACGTAAAAGTAGCCCATAACGGTCCTCACCAACTGTAACGGTAGGCGGCGTCGCCGTCGCCAGCTTTTACATAACTAAGCAAATTATTAGCCGCTTTTCGCCATAGGTTTAAGGCCTCGCCACGGCTAAAGCGTTTGAGATATCAAAAATCTATTCGCAATTTTGCATCCACAACGTCTTGAGATTAAAATGGCCCGGTTTGGTGGCGATTGGATAAATCCCCTAGGAGAAGTATATCAAATTCCACTGGGTGCGTTTTTTTTTTAATTGCTAATTATAACCAAATATGCATTGGGCTCGTCAGTCTCTGTGAACCTTGAATGGACAACTAGTTTATTAGTCAAGACTTTGATGAAATAAATAAACACAATTAAGATTAAATCACATTTGTTAATTCACCTGTTTGCGTATTATTCCTAATCCTACTCAAACATTATTTCCTTTAACATCAAACCTAATCCTTTGTAAATCTTTAGTATATACCATAATGTATGGCATCATAATGGTAGTTTTTTTTCTTTTTTTATAAAAATAATGATTTTTCGTCCCATTTCTGGTAGTTAATTAACACAGATTGTTTGAGACCCTGCTCTTATTGCGTATATTATATATGTTTTTACCGGTTATTAGGCTTTGTATAGTTTGTAAAGTATATTAATGTGTTAAGTATGTGTTACATGCTTTAAAGAATTTTTTGTAATTGTATTATAATTCATGATGCTAAGAGAAGAGAAATAAAGTTTGAGTAGAATCCAGTGCACACGTTGCTCTCGATTAACTTTCGTGATTTTCTAAATTTTTATGTGTGTATCTCGTTCTTGTTGCACAAAGACAAAGTCTACTGTTCTTAGTAAAGATTAGGAAAAGCATGATTTAGGTTTTGTAAGCTTGTTACACAAGACGTCCACATAGCGTGAGTGTGTGAAGGCGAGCAGAGAGAGGAAGGAGAAAGGCAGCATGTACAGCATGTAGGGTTTGTTTAAGTAATAGTGCGTGTATAAAAGTGTTTGTGTTTTATAGACACTGGCAGCAGCAGTCATGCCTGGGCATCTCTCAGAAGTCAGTCTACTGCCAGTGCTGCTGCTTTGGCCCCGCAATCCAGTCCCAAAACACAGGACAAAAGGTACAAGTGAAATAAAAAAGTAATGTTTGATTGTGTGTGTGCGGGCGTGTGCACACTCGCACCTGAAATGGGAAGGTGCTCCTAAAAAAAAAAAAAATACAAGGCTTGAACAGGTTCAAATGACAATCCTAATGTGCCCTCTTTGACTCTGTGTGTGTGTGTGTGTGAAAGAGATTGTGTGAGTCATGACACCCAATACGCTATTTATTTATAACATGACATTTTAGATATATATATTTTAATTTACATAACAGGTCACAAAACCAAAAGGAATTTTAGCGGCCCCTACTGGCTGGATTATGCACAGCATGCAGGTTTCAAAATGAATTACAACAATCTTGATCTGTACTTAAAATAAATTTTATTTTATTTATTTTTTCTTGAAACATGTAACTACTTTAACCTTTAAATTAATTTTATTTTGCTATACATTTTGTGAAACTTTTTTTAATAAAAGATTTAAAGATATAATGAAAACATTTTACATTTTCTTTTTAAATATAAAATTATTACTTTCTATTTAAAACATTTTTTATTATATGTTAGATATTTTATATTTATATTTGTTATTTTACTTTTTTCTGTCACAGTTTATTATAATTTGTTGGTTTAAAAATTTTAAATCCTTTAAATTTTTTTTTACATTATTTATTTGCATTATATTATTTACACATCCACTTTGAGGTGCATGTTAAATATGTAAAGGTACTATTTATAATAATATTATTATTATTATTTTTATTAATAATAATAATAATAATAATAATAATAATTTTATTTCCTGTCTCATTCTGTCCATTAAATAATTTTTTTATCCATTTTAGAATAAGGCTATGACATGACATAAAATGTGGGAGAAGTGATGCGCTGTGAAAACTTTCCGGATACACTGTATATACGTATATAATATGTCCATAATATGTCTGTCTGTGTGTGCGTGTGTGTGTGTGTGTTGCAGAAAACCCAAGACCGGCATCCTCATGCTGAACATGGGCGGCCCGGAGAGACTCGAAGACGTTCATGACTTCCTGTTACGACTTTTCCTCGACAAAGACCTGATGCAGCTTCCTGTCCAGAAGTAAGGAGAATTATTTTAAAATAAAAGAATTAAACATTAACCGAATAGGATTGAAACGTGTACCATGTGTGTAATAAATGAGGCTACTGATTAGTGAAGCGTTTCTGCTTAACACTTAAAACCTTCGAGTCTCCACTGGGGGAAGACCAACTGTAAAACATGTTGAAGTCTGTCACAGTGCAGTTCTTTTCTTTTTTAGTAAGCTCGGGCCGTTTATAGCCAAACGGCGTACGCCAAAGATCCAGGAGCAGTACAGTAAAATCGGAGGAGGGTCTCCTATCAAAGCCTGGACCACCATGCAGGGAGAGGGGATGGTCAAACTCCTGGACGAGATGAGTCCTGAAACTGGTGAGCTACAACAGTCATAATAATAATAATAATAACAATGATGATGATGATGATGATGATGATAAACGATTTGAATTACGATTTTGGTTTCCAACAATTAGAAAAACAAGATGATGGAAATAAAACGATTAGTCCTGATCTCGTGTTTTATTGGAAATCCTCATGTTTCTTTAAAAAATATTTTTTCTTTAGCAATTTAATTAAATTTAAAAATAATATTTTAAAACCTACATACACAAGTTTAATAAATGCGAGATGTTTCCAAATAAGTAATCATATGAACTAATCTTATTACACACTAAGAACATTTTACAAAAGATTACCACTCCTTAGATTTGTAAGTATTACGCTTTTATAAGCATCGCAATTTTATATTATATTTTTGTTATGTATAGATTTTGTAACAATTCTAAACAAATTAGCCAAATAATTCATCCCTACAACACCACCTACTGGATTATAGAGGAACTGTGGTATAATACCACCTCAGATGTAAACATGTATAATAAAAAGTAATTTATGTGACTTAAACAAAGTAATCTAATATTTTTTTGTGGTTGAAACGAGACAGAGCTGATGCATGACACAGAGACGGGTCGTGTGAAAGGGACAGCGAGATAAGACATTGGGAGTGACGCACACACACACACACACAAATACAGACATATACTTGGTTTAACTTCCAAATGCTCGTAGATAAAAGAGTAGTATAGAGACGAGGGCGTTGGCTTAAAATCTCACCCAGTTAACGAGGCGCGGCCGTTAACGAAGTCTGAAGCGTTCTTCAAACAGCGTTCTTCTAACCCTAACCCAAGTTTTAATGTTATAGAAAGAAAGTTGCAATATGTTGAGAAAAAAGTGATAATAGTATAACAAAATGGTGGAAAAAAAAGTAATGCGTGTAAAAAATGACATTTAATTCGAAGAAAGGATCATGTGACTCTGTACATTTATGACTGTATTTTCAAATTTTACTTTATTTTTATAAAGTCATTTTATGCCAATTAATTCCCAAATTATTATATATAATATATATTCTGCACAATATAAAGGCTTATATGTTACTTTATAAACTAAAAAAAATGACAATAAATCTTGAATCATTGTAATAGTTGAACGTTTAAACAATTAATAATATTCAGTTAGTTAAAAAAGTTAAAGAAAAAACTCATTTAAATTAAAATAAGTGCACTAAAATATATATTTTTGTTTATATCTGCATTTTTAGGTGCACTTAATCATGTGACTAGGGCTCATTATAATATCTGAGTTCTATAAGTTTGTCGTACCTGTCAGTCTCCTCTCCTCTCGCATGTGACGTACTCAGTTCTGAGTTTTTGCAGTCTATAGATATTTTGAAATGAATCTTTCCCTTTTTATGTATGTCTGGATTCATTTAATTTCATATGTAATTTACATTAGAGTCATCGACTCGGGTTTGTTTTTTCTGACCCGCAGCCCCTCACAAGTTTTATATCGGCTTCCGGTACGTCCACCCGCTGACGGAGGAGGCCATCGAGCTGATGGAGAAGGACGGAATAGAGAGAGCTGTCGCATTCACCCAGTACCCTCAGTATAGCTGCTCCACCACAGGTACACACACACACACACACACACACACACCTTTAAGCCTACTAGTCTCACCTGCAAACTATTTATAATATCATAATCATAACCTTGGGAATGTTAAAGAAAATTCTGGATTCTGATTGGTCAAAAGGGTTTTTGATTAACTTCCTAGTTTCCATAGAAACATCATAATACGTAACGGAAAAACATTAATTGTATCCGTTGCTTTGGTTTTAATTAGATAGCGAGAAACTTGTTTACCCTTTTTATGGAAGGAGTCTCCAGTGTCAGCACTTAGACAGTTAGAGGTGAAGTGTTAGGGTTACCATGAGGAATGTGTATGTAAAGATAGTGTGTTTGTTTGTGTGTGTGTGTGTGTGTGTGTGTGTACGCGCTCGTAGGCAGCAGTTTGAACGCTATCTACAGATACTACAACAGCAGTGGCCTGGGGTCTAAAATGCGCTGGAGTGTGATTGACAGATGGCCAACACACCCTCTGCTCATCGAGGTGAGACGCTCTTTCAGCTTCCTGGAACTGATCTGGAATCAGCTGACACGCCCGCATCACGTACAGACGCCGTCCCATCCCAAGGGCCTCGCTGATTCTGGATCAGCAGGGAAAAAAATATATATAAAACAGTTGCGTTTAAGAAGTCGCTAAAAGTGTAAATGATGTCACAGAATTAAGAAGGAAAATAAAATATAATCGAGTTTTATTCTGCTGTGGAGTAACAGGATATCATTTAGTTTTTATAGAATGAAGGGTCGCTTTGGGTCACAGCACCATAAACAAAGATTTATTTATTTTTTTAATCGAAAGCACAGACCATGTGTAATGTGTACCACTAGAACTGTGTCATCTAAGCAATTCAGTTAAATGAATCGTTAAGTGAGTTGGTTTCTTGATTTCGAATCGATTCATATTTTAAAACGATTGAGTTAAACTTCCAAAACTATCTAAAATTGACTTAAACAAAAATACAGCACAGCATTTTCAGAAGATCCGACAAACCGCTTGAATCTTCTTCAGTTTCTCACTGTGTGATTATCGTGTCTCCAAAAAAAACCCAAAAAAACTTCCTTCAATACCGCCACCTGCTGGACTGGAGTGAGGAGAGGAGATCGTCAGGAAAAGTTGATCAGCGCTGTGTACGAGACGCGACTCTTAAACAATCAAAAACACAAGTTAAAAGGAATTTCAGTGTTACAAATAACAAGTAACAAATCTGTAAGAAGTGTAGCTGCTTGAGACAAATCAGACGGGTCTACTGAATCAACATTGAAAATCACCAAATCAAATCGTCAATCAGTCTGTCTCTGATGCACAGCTGTAGTCACCAGACTCCTTAAAAAAAGTGAATAAACTGATGTAAAAAATGTGGAAAAATCTCTAAACACAGCTTTTGTACTAAATAAAAGTGCACCTCTTTCTCTCTCTCTCTCTCTCTCTCTCTCTCTCTCTCTCTGTAGTGTTTTGCTCAGCATGTGCGTAAAGAGCTGGAGAAGTTCCCACCTGAGAAAAGAGACGACGTGGTCATTCTGTTCTCCGCCCACTCACTCCCTATGGCTGTAAGTGTGTGTGTGTGTTCGTATAAAATATGTTAGTTATAAATTCCTATAAATATACAACAGTGTTGCAGCGGATCTTGAAATTAATGGTTTGTATCGTTTCTCAGTTTTTGGTCACAGACCACATCGTTTTTCAAATCGGTCAAAAAAAATAAAATTCTATCACTTTGCTAAGGCACTTCTGCTCATGATCTGAAATAAAAACCAAATTCAGCATTTCCAATATTTAAATAAAATCTTACAATAAAATATTCAATAATCAATTGTTAAAGTGCAATAAAAGCCCAGATGATTCTAAATTTATTATTATAATTTTTTAAATGAAAGTGTTATTTATTAATTTACTGGTATTTATCTATTTATGCATGCTATCTTTTGTATGATAGTGAATAAAGTTATAGTAATAATAATTGGGAATGTTTTTGTTATTTTAAAACATGAGGCTTATTTTAGTGAAAATAAAAAGAGATAATTAAAATGCGAATGTGTGTTTTTATGACTGGGCCGCAGTATGAGTTCTAGTACTGATGTGATTATTTAACCTGGTTGTTTTTCGTTTATTTTATTATCTATTTATTTATTTTTAAAGTTTATACGATTTATATTTATTTACAGATATTTTATACAGATGTTCACTTTGACATACTCTGTACAGATGTTTATTTAAGCTTTTTTGCACTAACAGACTTATTCCATTTATCATTCCACTGATGCCTTTTTTAAATTGCTCGGTGTTCCTTAAATTGACCCATGAGGATAAATGAAATTTTTCTTTTAATTAAATTGAATAAAGTTTTATTGGAGAACTTCATGGGGGGGATTTTGTGAGTGCGATCGGGCAACCTCGGTGAGCGCAAAGTAAGTGCCAGAGAGAGACAGTGAGTACAAATATCAGGTTTTGTGCATACCAAAAGAATGGGCTCAGATATAAAACCTGCGGTGCATATGAGTTCTAAACTCTTGGAAGAGATCTGTACTACCACTAATGTAGTGTATAGGGAATTCTGGGTAACTTCTCAGTCTCCTGAGTCTGACGTCAGTGTGCAGTTATGGTTGTGTAGAAGCTGTTCTACCCTGATGGTTGTGTGTGTGTGTGTGTGTGTGTGTAGGTGGTGAACAGAGGAGACCCGTACCCTCAGGAGGTGGGCGCTACAGTGCACAGGGTGATGGAGAGGTTGGCGTACTGTAACCCGTATCGTCTCGTCTGGCAATCGAAGGTAAGACTCTGCGTTCAATTCCTCTGATATTTTAATAACTAAGAATGACGTACTGTAGCTAGATGGCGCTCCAACTTGATTTTATACTCTTTCATACTCTGAACTGTTATCACATGACCTTACCTGGTGTCAGATCATCAATTGATTTGTTTAATTAACTAATTAATTAATACATAAAGAATTTTAAATAATATAAATGTCTCATAAATCCATTGTGTGTGTGTGTGTGTGTGTGTAGGTGGGCCCGATGCCGTGGCTCGGTCCTCAGACGGATGAGGTGATTAAAGGTTTGTGTGAAAGAGGGAAGAAGAACCTGCTGTTGGTTCCAATCGCCTTCACCAGCGACCACATCGAGACTCTACACGAGCTCGACATCGAGTACTCGCAGATCCTCGCAGAAGAGGTTAGTGTGTGTGTGTGAGATATTGATACCACTGGGTCAGATGCGACCACGGGTCTTGACCCGATCCGGATCGGTCCGGTTTGGGCTGCGAGACAGATGAGAAAGAGACAGAAAGATGCAGAAAGAAGACGGGAAGGAAAGTGATACATTATGAGAGAGGGGAAAAAGTGTGTGTGTGTGTGTGTGTGTTGGGGCTCCTTGTTGGCTGCCATGGCGTTAGTAAGACTGGCGCATCCAGAGCCATGGGATATACACACGCGCACACACACACACACTTACACACACACACAGACTCTCCCACAAACCACAGATCTATCAGGGTGGTTCACACACACACACACACACACACACACACACACACACACACACTCTCTGCCCATTGATCTGTCTATCTCTCTTCGCCACACTCCTGTAGACGGACTGAGCAACATTCTTTTTTGTGTGTTAGAGAGAGACACACACACACACACACACACACACACACACACACCCCATATCTAATAACAGCCAGGCGGGATCTTTTCATAAACATCTCTAGACTCTTCTGTGAAATACGAGTAGATCGTTATGACAGTGTGTGTTGTATTCTCAATATTCAACAAGAAACACACTTTTAGGATTAATGTGTGTCTCGTTTTTTTTTCAGTGCGGGGTCGAAAACATCAAAAGGGCAGAGTCTCTGAACGGAAACCCCCTGTTTTTTAAGGTAAAGATGTTTTAAGACGTCCAAGACAAAATTAATGCAGAACTTGTATCAAGCTGATGTGCGTTTTAATTTACATCGAAATAATTTCAGATCAGTTAAATTTTATGTCTAGAAAGCGTTTTTTTTTTTTTTTTTGTCCAAGGTATCTCTGCTGCCCTCTAGTGAGTCACTGTGGTACAACGTTTCATTCATACGTTATTAGTAAAGCCTCTTTTGCACATTCCTGAATTCACTTTAATTTTGGGATCACTGAAGATCGTAAGGAGATCGTTGGGATGGTCATCTGAGGTCGGTTCGGCTCGTCACCGCTCTTGATTCTCCGCCGTTCCTCTATAATCCTACAGGCGGCGCACTCTAAACTATTAAAACAAGCTAAGGAATTGTAGGTGCTGGACAAATCGCCCATAAGCTCAAAAGAAGCGATACTCTTGCAAAATACGAGTTTTTACGGAAGATGAAAGTGATTTTTATATTTCCTGCACAAGCATTTTAGACCATTTAACGTTTGTAAATAATTTTTTTGTTTGGGGGGAAAAAAACGCCTAAGTAATTCAAAAAGCGTGAATTAATTCTAAATCAGAAACTGATTGAAGACTAAATTACCAACAAAATTCAGATTAAATTGCATGATTTGAATAAATTGCCTGTTATAGGAGCGAATTGTTTAAGAATAACTTGTTTAGGAATAATATTTATTTTTGATGAAACGCCAGAGAGACCGGCTCCTCAGTTTAAACGAATGCCTGGAGGAACTGTGGCTTTACAGTGAAAGTGGTGAAGGGGAGTTGGTTATGAGCCATACTGTATGCAAACGGTGTCATGTTTAAGTTTAGTGCACCGTAATCAATACGACAAACGCTTTGCTAACAGCCAAAAACAAACGCTGGATGAAAGTTTAAATAAGATTCCTAGCCTTACAGGTATGCCTCAACTCAACTTTTTTATTTTATGTCGTTCCTGCTTTTAGATTTATAACAAAATCTGAATTTTATTTTATTTTTTAGAAATAGAATCGCAAATCAGGTGGAATTATCCCCTAGGTATCGTGATAATATTGTATCCCTAGTAAGAGAAACTCCGACCGTGCTCTAAAACTGAAATGTTGTGACTGGATAAAATATTTTGTAAGCTATTTACACATGGATTGTAGCAGTTTGTAGACGGATCGTTGACTTTATAGGAATTTTGTGCCTCTTCATAATGGATGATTCAGTGTTTAGCGTTCACATGGAGAGCTTCAAGTTCCCGCTACTGTGACGCGCTACTTGATTAAATCCGCTCATGCAGGAGGTGGAGCAAATCCGCTGATCTCGCTAAATCCAATTGTATTCTCTCCATCTCGGTGTCTCTCACCGGGCCGCGTGACGAAAGCGCGGGTCGATAGCGCGATCCTCCTGCTCTCGGGCGCTGCAGCGGTGGAATTCAGGCCCTGGGTTATAAACAGCTCCTGGCAGACTGCTGGGTTTATTAAAAAAAGATCCTGTGAAATCAATGACGCGGGCTTTCAGCTCGACACTCCTAGCGACTACACACACAGCACGCGGCTTCGATTACAACACGCGCGTTCGTGCGTCTCTGACGCACCTGTAACGAAAAACGCTTTGTGACGACCCGGATGTTTCGATCCGTACAGTTACATTTTCACGCTCGGCTCGGGGATCGAAACTTTCTAAAGCGGTCCAGGTTCCAAAGGGAAAGTGTCTGCTCTCAGTAAACCGGTATTTTTATTTTAAATAAATCTTATATGTTAAAATGAAGTAGGTGTTGTGATAACTTGTGATATCATTTTATTATTATTATTATTTTTTTTGTCTACTCACTATTAGTTACAGAAACAATTGAACTAACAAATGAAGAGAACTTTCTGTCTTTATATCTTTAAATTAGCAGGGATTACTTTAAATTTCTATACTTAAAGAGCTGATATATTTTTACAGATTAATAAGAGACGTGCTCATGTTTAACATAAAATTTTGTTAAGATTAAATTAAGATAATGTGATGTGTCTGATACTTTGGTTGTTACTATGGAAACTATAATTTATTGGAACCAATCAGAATTCAGGATTTAACCGTAATAAATGGATACAAGCTAAGGCTGATGTGCTCTCTCCCTCTCTCTCTCTCTCTCTGTCTCTGTCTCTCTCTGTCTCTGTCTCTCAGGCATTAGCGGACGTGGTTCAGACGCACCTGAAGTCCAACGAGCCGTGCTCTCGCCAGCTCACCCTGCGATGCCCGAAGTGCGTGAACCCGACCTGTGGGAAAGCCAAGGCTTTCTTCGCCGGCCAAAAATTCTAATGCTGTTCTTTGCTTCTTGCCTGTCGTCCTTCGTGCCTGCGAGGAAATCCTCACATCGCATTACATCACATCATCTTCCAAACAGGAAACAGAATCGTACTTACAGAGCGCTGCGTCAGACGCACCAGGCGTCTCGTTCAGTTCAGAGTTTAGAACTTCAGCTTCACTCCTCCGTCTCAGCACGCCACTTCACACTTCATTTGGGTTGGGCTTTAAGTTCATAACTATTCAAATTATTTTTGTGTGGTTGTCTGGGAAATCCCTTTATATGTTAAAACCTGGACATTTTCCTAATAAATGAAGTGAAAAGTGAAAGTTTGTTCCACTAGTAAATGAATCTCAACCACAGCGTCCATGTGTCCAAAAGTGGAAAGTGTCTGAAAGACATCACTTCAACAGATAAGATTTACACTGCAAGAAAAGAAAAATCTTATTTATTCACTTATTTCTCGTCAAATTTTACTGAAATTGCAAGAAAAAATTTCCCCCTTCTGTTGGCAGATAATTTTGCTAGTTTTTTTTTAGGAATTCTTTTTTGAAAGAAGATAAATTCTTTGCCAGTTTTGGTAAAATCTGATGAGAAATAAGCTTCTTAATCTTATATTTGGTTTGTTCTAATATTATTTGTTAAAATTTTTTTATAATTTTGGCAAAATTCAACAATATTTAACTTGCTATATTTTCCCCCAGTGTATGTACTGTTTCATATTATGAGGTTATTAGAAAGGAAATCTAAAAGAGTTCAGGTTGCCATAAATAATTGTTAAAACTAATTTCAAGCTTTAAATATTCTACATTCTATTCAAAATGTAATCGTGTCTTTCTGTCACGTAGTCAAACGTTGTGAGGGTGGAACAGGATGACTTCATGCTTGAAACGTGTCAAATTCAACAAGATAGGTTTAATCGTCTTTATTTGGTTTATAGAGTAAACAAAAACAAAAGAAAGAGAAATATGACAAATTAGAAATAGGGATATTTTTACTCGCCAGTTTTTTTTTTTGCAGTAAAAGGAATATATATATATATATATATATATATATATATACACCAACCGTCTTTCTATTCTCGTCTCTGTGCTCAAATGATTTCTGATTCATTTAAAAAGAGTTTTTGCTCTTGGCTCAATTGATTAGCGTTCCAAAATTCCTGCAGCAGCAGTTTAGACCTTGATTTCAATAGAGTTTACATTTTTCTTACAGAGAGTAAAACATTACTGCATCATTTTGGCGAAATCGAGCAAGCGGTCAATATAACTGATGTGTAAAAAATTTTTTTTTAATAATAATAATTAAGTTACAGTGACATCTGTTGGTTTTTCCCAGACTGCCACACACATACGTAAATAAATAAGCATATACACACACATGATTTAATCTCTAATCTGACCTGTCCCAGTTCGGTTCTTTTGGTTTCCTGTCGAAAAGGGAGCCGGTACAAACGTGTGACTGGGAACCCGTCCGTATTTATTGCTGAGTGCCAAAATGGGAGCGCACACAATCTACACACGATGTGCCTTTTTTGTGGCGATATTGTAAATCTCATAAAGTGCTTCACATGAGGAGTAACACACTCCGAGTCGTGCTGTTATAGCAAAATAATCAGCGGCGTTCCAAACGATTATTGTCCTGTGGCGTGTCCCATTTCTCATATTCCACAGCAGCAGCGCAAAACTGACAGCTTAAACTTCTCGCAGAACGACAACATCGGACACTTTATGCTTAAGTAGTTGCGCTTGATATTTTTCGAACGTCTACGTCGAAGGTTATAGCAGCTGCAAACAGTCGTTTGTTTATTAGCGTCTCTCTCTCGCTCTCTCTTTCTGCTTCTCTATGTCTATGTCTATGTCTCTAAAATGTTAGAGCATTACCTCAGACTGTTGCATCATATCGACACTGGAGACTCCTTCCATAAAAGCTAAACAAATAAGTAAAATAATTAAAAAAGTAGCAAAAAATGTTGAGCTGTTACCATAGAAACAATAAGACTCTAGGATGAGATTTCTCAATACAAGCTTATTATTTGTAGTTGCACTACTGTCCGAGCTGCTGTTACAGGGAATGACTTGGACGCGGCCTGACCAATCAGGAGCCAGAATTAAACAGCGCAGAGGTCTGAGCTCTGTTTGTGATTCGCTCAGAACGCTCTATGCATTCTTTATCGTGTTCATAGAAACATTTTGGGAAAAAAAAAATCATGTACAGTAGTCACGAAATGATTTATTACAGATCTTCAGCCCAAGCTTTTTGATTATTAAAAATAGGGTCTAAATTGTATGAATATCACACTGTTCTTCCACAAGAGGATACCTGAAAGAAAAAAAAAAAAAAAGGATAATTTTATACCAAACCGTTCGTTTTTTTTTTTTTTTTTTCTTTCTTTTTCAGTCCAGTCGTTTGCTGTTCGCTCTTCATCTTTCTTTCCCTCCAGCATGTTCAAGCTACTGTTGATTAGGCCAAAAGAAATTGGTTGTCCTGGACCCAATCACCCCTCAGAGGAGTGTATGTGTGTGTGTGTGTGTGTGTGTGTGAGAGAGAGTGAGTGAGTGTGTGAGGGATGCTCTGGGGGCCGGCGGGAGCCTCCTGGTAATTGAAAAGCGAGGACGCCGGCTCTGTCGAGCAGCGTGACCTCTAATTGAGAGGGGAGCGATTGATTTCTCCAGCGTGAGAGAAACAGAGGGAGTGAAGAATAGGGGGATGGTGCGGCGCTCAGGGAGGGAGGTGTGAAAAATGAACGCGTGAGCGTTTTCTCAAGAGGTGCGGAAGACAAAGTAGAAGCAGGACCGGGATGGACGGAGCTGGAGATGGAGGGAGAGAACAAGGATGTTTGGGTGTGGGCTCGCTTGAACAAATCCAGCAGTCTTTTTTTTTTTTTTTTCCAAACAATTCACAGAGTCATTCTTCGTAGAGGATCCATTTAACACTGGATGATTCAAATTATGAAATTGTATCTCTGAAGTGTACACTCACACACAGCATCTGCACTGATGGGCTTTTTTACTGACCACTAAATGGTAGCAACAGCAATCCCATAATCTTTTTTTTTTTTTTGGATTGTATTAGCTCAAACCTCTTTTTGTGTTTTTTTTTCGATTGTGTGAAATATGAATCTGAATGTGTTTTTTTCTGCAGTATGTTAAAGAAAATTCAATAAAATTACTAATTGTTAAAAAAAAAGAAAATGGGTTATTTATTAAACATGACGATATCTCTATTTCTTTTCTGATTCTGATCTGGAACTCTTGAGTATGAGATGATTTTAATTCATAATGAGGAATTTGTTTTCTTCCAAACTACTACAGTACTATGCTTTAAAATGCTCTTTGAAAACATGAAAACATTAAAAAATATGAATGAAATTTACATTCACACAAACATAACAATAATGTATAAAGTAAAAAAATAAATAAAAAAAGATTAAAAATCTTGTTCCAGTCTTTTGATGTTCAGAAGATTCAAACAAAAAAGTATAAACAGGGCATGCTCAAGTCAAAGCGTGACTTTTGATTGTGCAGGATGATTCATGATTGGAATTGCCTGCTTCACGCCGGCCTCCCAGGAACTCCTTTAGTGGCCCAAACATATGGAAATAGTCAGGGGGATGTGACAGAATCTCCCAGCCGAGTTCCTGTGATGTGCGAGTGGCGTTGGTGAATGATTTGTGTGCTCAGTATAAGATCGCTGAATGTTCAGGGGAACTGCAGTGAGCTCCGAGCCACCTCGGCCCGGGATCGGCATTCTTGGATGTACGACCTCCTTTTAAAATCTTTTTTACCGTTCAAATGTTTCAAAGAGTCTCATCACCGTACTGTGCTTCAAGTCTTTTGTAAATGTCAAACGCTTTTATGCCTTCATTCACCAGAAATTTGAAATTTCACCTCGAATGCCCCTTGTATATATGTGTGTGTGTGTGTGTGAGTGTGTGTGTATGCACCATATTATATGCTGTACCAATGTTTATCATGTCCACATAATTATGTACAAAATTATCTAGTATTTCCATATACAGTGAAACCTCTGATTGCAAGTAACGCAGTTTGTGAGTGTTCCGCAAGATGAGCAAAGATTTTAATAAATTTTTACTTGAAAAACGAGCAAGTCTTGGTTTACGAGTACTGAGTATTATGTATCACGCATGCGCTTTCTGTTTTGACACCGAGTGTCACGTGATTACAACTGAGCCAATGTTTTTTCTCTCTCTTGCGCTGCGGAAGAGGGTAATCGTCTCCCCCGCTGGGTCTTAGTGCGCGTCTCTTTTTGGTATAATCAACATCCGTGTGTGTAATTTGACTCCTTGCCGGTTTACATTCTCTCTCTCGCGCCTTTAGTGTGTGTGTGTTTGTGAACCAGCACGATGTCAAATTACGCGCGCGCACATAACGACAGGCCCATAGCAGCGCCTGCGCGAATAAATGGAAACACTTATCTGTCGGGATTTATTTGTACTTTTTTTTCATTAAAAAGAGTTTTTCTGGTAGCTTTGTCATACTCGCTCTTTTCTATTTTTATGCAAATCCCAGGAGCATTAGGTTTTTTGTTTGAAAACTGCCTATAATATGTTGCCTTAGACTTTTGCACAGTACTGTATATATAAACTGATATATGTTTAATATATCTATAGGTGTTGATGTTATAGAAATTTTACAGTGCAAAAAAATTCCAAAAGCTGAAACCTTAAATCTGGACAAATTTATCCATACTGCTTTATACTGTATTCAGGGTTGCAGGGGCGCTGGAGACTTAGGGAACAAGGCGAGGTACATCCTGGACAGGGTGCAAATCCATCACAGGGCAGACACACACGTACACGAAATCACACACTCATTCACACTATGGCCAATCTGGGAACTATTTCAAATATTTAAATGCTTAATTCACATTCATTTATTTAAATGTATTTATTTAAGGCAATTATACATAAGTTAAACTTATTCAGCCTGTTTTTAAAAGTTTTTTCTTCTTTGCTCATTTTATTTTATTACTCTAATACCTTTTATATTCCATTCTATCCTTTTATTAAAATTATTAACGGTAACCAGTAAGAGGTTTAATGATTATTTAATGGTTTGGTGTAAATATAACAGGAAATACTGGATCAATTTGAGATCTTTTCATGTGTTCATTTCTAGTTTGGTTTAATCGTTCTGATAGCTCGGTGCTAAACGAGCCACACACACATAGACACACAGATGGTGTTTGGATCTCAGGGAGCCACTTTATTCATATCTCTCTCGCTGCTGAATATACACAGATATATCATATTCTGCTATAACGCAGAGATTGGATAAAAATGGATTTTTCTTCAGTGCAGTGACGCTGGTTGCCTCCACAGCCGCTTTCTCCCCTGCTTTATATAGAAGCATGCACTATAAAAAAAATACAATAACACCTAAGCGAGTGAAAATATCTTCAATCTAATCAAATTCCTCTACTGGTTCTTATTATAAGATTTACAATAAACCAAATAGAAGATCATAAAGTCTATTTCTAAACCTTTAAATCAGACCTGTTACGTAAAATTCACTTTTGTATTTAAGTTAAGAAATATAAATGATTCTCCAATGTGGACGTACAAACAACAAATGTGGAAAAAAACCTTTTCGTCCATTTTTTACCTTATTTGACCTCATATAAGAGAAGCCCCTCCCCCAACATGTTGCTCAGCTCTCTTGTTCTCTGGTGGGCGTGGCTCAGCAGTAGCTCATTTCCATAGACACTAAGACTATGTATTTGGAGGAGGAGTGAGATAAAAGGAAGTTTGGGGTATTAAAAATGCAGTATCTAAGAGGTGTTTTAGCTGGGGTTTAACTATTATTAAAATACTGGACACTTTGGAGACAATTTGGGAAATGCTCTGTTTTTTTGTGTCAAAAAAAAGGTGGCAAAATTAGTAACTCCGTGCCTTAGCCCTCTGAGCCACCACTGCCCCCCCAAAAAGTGTGAATTGACAAACAAAAATCTGTCAAAACTTATTTTTATTAGATCACTGAATTTTGTATGATTTTGCAAAAAGCTATAACTTAACCTCCAACATCAGGATGAAAACAATACAAAAACTTTGGTTTACATCATCAGCGGTCTCCTCTAGCTGTTTCACTTTAAGACATTGTCATAGAAGTCCATGACTGATGGGGAAAGTGCAACAACAGCAACAAACTGGAAACCACCTTTTTTCCTAGCTTCAACATTTCAAAAGTCCACAGAAGGCATTTTGTTCATTCATTTACTTCATGCTGCTATTTTTCCAAAATTTTACTTTACTGATCAAGTGACAGAAGGAAATGATATGATTGGCTCTTTATGGATGCGAACACCCATATTAGTACTAGTACATTAAATGTAAGCCAATGTAATAATAAGTAGGAAAAGTTAGTCCTAAGGGATATGCTAAGGGATATGCTAAGGGACAAGCCCGCCCACTGAACATATTTCTTTTCGTATGAGTTTCTCTTCATGGTGGACCATTCCTTTAAAAGCGGGTAAAATTATTTCAGTCCTTCCCTGTCAGTGCGGATGTGAGTGTTCGCATGGCTTCAGTTCAGTGGAAGCTGTCAACCTTGGCTTAGATGAGTGTGTAGTGCTGGTCAGAGGTGTGTGAGTTGGAACACAGCCATAATTCTTAATGCCATGCCTTATCTTGCTCTCTTCAATCTCCCTTGCTGGTAATGGGAAGCCAAAGGTCAGTGGATAAGAGCAGGCCACCAAGGCCAGTTACCCCAGCAACCGAAGGATGAGGTGGGGGATAGAGAGAGATGGAGAGAGAGAGAGAGAGAGAGAGAGAAAGAGAGAGAGAGAAAAGTCTGAGGAGAGAAATCACACGGGAGGCACTTGAAGACGGCTGAAAAGGTTGCAGAGATCTGTATCGCTCGGCTGTTAAACGATAAAGAAGAGTGTGTGTGTGTGTGTGTGTGTGTGTAAAGTCAGAGCATCTCACTCCCCTAAATAATGTATTTTAACATTGTCCATTGCCTAATACCTTTAGCTTTATTCTAGCAGAATGTTTTCTTCTACATTATTTATTCCCAGATGTTTCCAGAACGATGTTTTGCAGACATTTTATGTAACATTTAAAAATTTGGTGCAGCAATAATTTTTTTTAATTGTAGAAATATTACAGCATAGGTTCCCTAATTTTACAATCAGCGGCACAGTGGCTTAGTGGTTAGCATTAGATTAGGCTGATTGTCGTTCCCGAAATGCCTGTAGTTTGTGAATGCATGTGTGAACATTCCTAGATGGGTGGATGAAATTTTACAATGAAATCTAACAATCTGTCAAATACCGTAGCACATCGCACACCAATGCATATTTGTACATACTTTACACACTGCAATGCTCATGACTGGACATTTCCATTTTATTTCTATTTTTGTTACTTGTTCATAATGTAAATTTTACAGCCAAAAGTTTTCTATATTTTCTACTGTATATTTTTTTATTATTATATTCTTATTTCATATTTTATATTCCTTATTTGAATATTTTATTTTCATACTCTATTTTTCTTTTTATTCTTTTTCTTATTATATATTTTCTTTATTTAGAATACTCTATTTTCTTTTAATTATTTGGTCATAAGCGGTTGTTAAAACATTTCACTGGATATCCTCTTGTGTACAGAACAAATAAAATTTGAATTTGATTTGGAATTTGAACTAAGAAATAAAAAAAAGTCAGGTTGTGACATGATAGGAAAATGAAGACTGGGGAAGTTGATTATTTTCCTTTCGCAGCACATTCTTTAATTAATAAAAAAAATGATTTTAAAGAATGTCAGACATGTCAGAATTTATATTTGTTTATAGTCGCGGATTATCGCTGAATTTGAAATGCGAGGAATCGTAGGGTACGAAGGCAGCACTTTAACATAGTGTTTCTGTTACGCAATTTAGCAAACGCTGAGTCATGAATATCTTTCAATTACTAAATCTCAGTGTCATTATTTTTACAAATAATTTGTTATTTTGAAATACATTGTTGTTTATAATAAGGATTAAATTGTCTAGCAAGTAGAAAAACATGACCTGGTAAATCTTGGAAAGGTTTGGTATTATTTTACAAAAATAAATAAATAAATAAATAAAATTAAATAAAAGAAAAAAATCCATGTATTCTTTTGCCATCACTTTCTCTTAAATAATAATAATAAAATTGCTATTTGTAACATTCTTTGATGAATAAAAGCTGCTGTCAGTAAAGGTAAAAAATGTTCTGGTTTTTTATCCTTGAAAGTTTTTTTTTGTAATATTACTTTTCTAAAAGGAAAAATAAACATTCTTTAAAGAACAATTTTGATTTGTAGCATTCCTGTTGTTAAGAAATTATTGCATTTTTGTTTGATTGAATGTCTAGCAATTTAACCAAAACCTCACTCTCTCTCTCTTTCTCTCTCTCTCACACACACACACACACACACATACACAAAACAATCTCTTGATGTGAATGAATCAAAGCTGTTTATTAGATATTAATAGCAGAATATACAGCACTACCATCTGATGATAGTGAGAATAAAAACAAGAGGTACCGAAGGAAAGAAAATAAAAGAATAAAAGAAACAGAAAATAAACAAAAAAGAAGTCAGAGGCTCGATGCAGACGAATCACTAACGCTCTTAGCAATGTTCGAGCGTGATGCAGCAAACAGCAAAGATCAACAGTACACAAAGCACAAATTCTGAACAAGGATCGGGATGTACGTTACGATTTTTTCTTCCCTCTGCTTAAATTTTAAAGTGCCCAATACATTAATAATATTTAAACGCTCAGATGTATGTTGTCGTATGCAGCCTTCAAAACATGTAACACTGGTACATATGGGTTTTTTTCATTCCCTGTTTTTTCTTTATTATACTCAAACACAGAGACTCAAATACGTTCCTATGAGACTGGAGGAGGATCACACACTTTTCCTTAAAAAAAAAAAAAACTGACTATGCAATATGCTCTGCTTACTCAATATTCTGTATATAAAAGTAGATAAAGGTTCATCTCAGTTTTGGAACTTAATTTTAATTGGACATCTTGGAAGAGTTGTACAATGTATAAGCATGGAAAGAAATTGAACCTAAATAAAAGTCAATTGAATCTTTTTTTTTGAAAATGAATGCACATAATTTAGTACCAAAAAAAAATAAAATAAAAAAAATAAAAGACAGAGTCTCAAGTGTTTTCGGAAATTGATTTTGGATAAAACAGTGAAGAGGAATAACTGAAGTGCAACATAACACTGGAAATCTCTTGGCCCTGAACTGATCGAATGGGTTTTGAGAAAAAGCCATGAAACAACTTTCAAATATAAGCAGCGTTTTGTGTAGTGACGTAAGCGTCATTTGTGTAGACAGAAAAAAATTAAACATTCCGAACAATGGTGTGTTTAGTATTTCACTGATTTAAAAAAAAAAAGACAGGGATTCAAAATACAATCTGTAGTCTCATTATCACGCGATGAGAGAATTTCCTTTGGTTAATAATACAATAAATTGTTTGTTAATACATTTTATTCTTTTCAGTGACATAGGTGCCAACATTTACACTGTAAATCATGTGTGATTTTTGCAACAGGCTGTTTTACAAATAAAAAAACACAAATTGCTTGATTGGAAAAATCAAATTCATGGAAGCGAAAGGACCCTGGACGCGTAAGACGCATTTGCTATTTGTGTAGTGTGTAAACTCGCATGACATTGACTTTATCGTGGTGAATTTTGATTAGCTAGCTAGCTGTAAAACTACTCACGTGTACCAGAGTGCTGATTGTTTTGCTGCAAAACAGATAAGACTAGAAAGGATTTATGGTAGTTAAACAGCATTGAGAGCATGCTAGTCATCGGAACTAATCAGCGCAAACAAACATAGATTTAATACTACAATGAGAATTTTTTTTCTTCACCAGGGTTGAATTTCGATCTATTGTATGAATTCTTACTTTCCAGTTTTTTGAGCCAATAGAAAACAAAATGGTGTTTATGGTTATAAAAAAATGGAAAAGTTGATTTTTATATCTAGTGGCAGTAGAATTATTAATAATCATATCTAGGTAGTAGTATTTTATGCTTGGCAAATGTTTGGAAAGGAGCTTAACCATCTCGTCTGCAGATTTTCACTAGTGTTTTCCTCTATACATGCTCCGACTTTCTTGTTAGCCATGTTGCCTTTGACATTTATTTAATTTTTTTAAAATTCAGCATTGAATATGAAATCAGTTACAGTTTCCTATTGTGAAAGTATTTAGGAAATACTACAATAGGAAACAGTTTGATTCCTGAAATTATGTTATCCTGAAATCATTATTAATCCTTTTGTATTCGCACAATGTCGAGTCAAAGAACAAGAAACCAACCAAATTTTTGATTCCTTTAATTACCTGGTTTTTAAACTTTGAGTGGGAAAACATTGATTGAAAAAGAAAGTCATTACTATAAGTTACTACTTTGTTGATCTTTATTTCATGTCTTCAGTGATTAGTGTTTAGATTTCTAGTTTAAAAAAAACTAGATTTCTGGTCCTTAGTGTGTTAAATCTGTTTAACGGATGTCTTTGCACAATGTTTGGACAGTTTAAGATATTTATGATAATACAGAAAATACAACATTCTTAAGGTATCCTATTTTAATCAAAAACAAAAATATATATATAAATGGTCCTAGACTGTAGCCTTGAGGAATGCCTATTAGAAAGTCAATGTAATGTATTTTTAAATGATTTTAAGGTATGTACCTGGACTTAAAGGTACAGTGTAGTATCTTTAACGATATATTTAGACATTGGACACTAATGATGCACATTCATAGTACCATTTTCTCAACAAAATGAAGTGTTATTAGTATTAAGACTAGATTGTCAGGTACAGTGCATTATGTGAAATGGTTGTATTTTTGTACTGTATTTGAGGCTTGAAAATGTAATTTTAATATTAATTGAAAGGAACAATGATTTGTAATGATACTAATGAGAAAATGATGTATGCTGAATTAATACTTTTTGGTATAGTTGACATTCTTGCTTTTATAGACAAATATTCTACACTTTGATTTATATAATGTTTGAAAGTGTCCTGAATCATAATACTTTGGTTGAAAAAGATGAAATGGGCCAAAATATTTAGTGGTCATACAAAAAAAAAAAAAAAAAGAAATTTGAACATAAGGATGTAAATCAACTCATGCATAAGATCAGGGCTACAGTGTTTGAATGATTGCAAGTTGGTTCTCTACAGATTAGATAAAACAAGTAGAGAAAATATAACACTAGTAAAAAACAAACAAACGGAATGCTAGCTGCTAGGCCATGCTAGTCACACCAGCCAGTTTCGCCATACATCAGATTGGCACCAACAAGCTTGGATTAGATTTAGACCAGAACTCATAGCTATTTTTTTTTTCAGCAGGGATGAAGGAAGTCATCTTTGGCATGAACATGTATTGGAAAAAAAAAGAAAAAAAAAACACCATGTAAACTTTGGACTCGATCGAAACAGCAATTCCTAATCCATACGTACAAGCGTTAATAATATGAGCCCACCATAAAACAAACAAACAAAATAAAACTAATTGGAAAAAAAAAAACATTTATACAACAAAATATGAAAAAAAAATCGGCACATCAACAAGAGATAAGACAAGCATTAGTTATTTTTTTTGTTTTTTGTTTTTTTTTGGTAAGCGCACCTATTTGACTATTACAAAAATCACAACTCAAAATGTATAAAGCTTTTTTTCCTGTTCGTCTTGTAAAGTCACAGTTACCAAAAAAAAGAAGAGCAAGTGAATAATTTATTACATACACTATAATAACATTACCCTAAACACTATTATCTATGAGGTATATCTGAGAAAAATTTTCGTAAAGGAAAAAGCACGGTCTGCGCTCTGGACATGCTGCTCTTAATTTCTTTTTTAATTTTTATTTCTTTTTTTATTTTCACCCCGCTCTGGTTCTTTTTAAAGCTATGCAACCGTTGAGTGTTAGGAGATAGAAAGAGAGAGAGGAGAGAGAGGAGAGAGAGAACAAGGAGGAAAGAATTTTATTTAAAGCCTTTGGTATCAGTTGTTGTTCTTTGCATGATTGCGTTGCAAAGCACCAATAAACCTGGCCAGCGCGCACAGGTCCGACTGACGCTGAGGTATACGCATGAAGAAGAAGAAGAAGTACAGAGAGGTCGAAACTTCGCTTTGGTTCAAGCAAGGCACTCATCCCAGGGTTATCTCATACTTTGCGACGAAAGCGCTTCCTAAAAAAGTGTGGGAAAGCGGACAGAATCGTTTTTTTTTTCCCATGAGGAAATCGTTCTGGATGCTCCATAGCGTCAATCCAACATCCCATTTCTTTGAAATTTTGAAATTAAATATTTTTTTAAAATACATTTAAACACTTTTTTAAAAAAGTTATATTTTTGGAATCTTTACATTTGTTTATATGACTTTCCTAATAGGAAGGATCGACGACAATATAAGAAGCTACTGTACGTATAACAGCAGCATCGCCGCTACACAGGCTGCAGCTCTGCCGTGTTTTCCAGAAGGTTCTCCTCAGTAGTATCTTTGGTTTTTAAGTAAGAATATTTGGATTTTTAGAGGTTTTGCACAAGTGCTGAGCGGTTAATGATTTGTAGGTTTTGTTTCTAAGAGATATAAAATAGATTTTTTTTAAGCCATAAGATAAATCCTGGTAGATGGTCCATTAAAAAAATACTCATACAATTCTAATCAAGTTCTGTTGAGTTATGAGATAAGCTAAGGCATCATTAGGAAACAAATGTTTTTTTGTGTGTGAAATCACATAATAGAAAAAGAACTCAAGAAGAATTCAAACCAGGGTCAAGGAGTTTTCTAGTTTCAATTTGTTTCAAACCAAACTATTTTAGCTTTCCGTTTCCCAAATCTAACTTGACCTGGGGGTCTTTTCACCTGAATCACTGTCTCTGTTTAAAAGTGTTTATTCCTAAAATATCATGGGAACTAATGATTTTATTTCTGATAAATGTTGAAATAATTCTAGCAATTGTAGAAAACTGAAATTTTAAATTTGGAGAAATTTTTGCTAGTACAAAATATAAAAAAAAAATTCTGATAAAATGTTTTTCTTCGTTTATCAGCTTCACAAAACAATTTTAAGGTTATCTTTTTTTATATATATATATATATTTTAATCTAGATCGTCTTTAGCCAGGATATCTTTTGGTGTTTGAGAATTTAGGTTTTTTGTTTTTATCACGTAGGATGTTTAAAGTTAAAAAATTAGCTGATCTTTGGTAAACTCAAGGGAATAACCTTGTTTCTTATATATTTAAAGTTTTTCTTTCACTCGTAACAATTCCTCACGTGTATTCTTTTTGTTTAAAGTTGTCATCTACTCACCGGTTGGTTTACTTTATGAACAAGACAATTAACTGACTTTTAAACAAGTTGCAGGTTACATTTCGAATCATTTCTTAAGTAAGGTCTAGTCATAAATAATCAACCTGATCTTATGGGAAATTTCTATTTTTATTGACTTTACTGTATAAAGCGGGCTTATTGCTAATTCTTACCAAGACAAAACGATACTAAAACGATATAAAAACAAGCCCTACGCTGATCCAACAGAACAATGTCAACACTTTAATTTAACACTTAAACTGTGCAAAACCTCCAACCTGACTGCGATTTTTAGGTAAAAGTTTTGGCTTTGGGGTCTCTGACCAGCGAGGGACATCCTAAAACACACCGTACTGAGCTCACAGAAGTGTTGGTGTCAGTGGTGGCGGTAGTTAAGGGGTAACTTGAGGGGTTTGGATTTTCAGAATAGAGAGGGTGACATTTATCAAAGTGAAAAGCATGGAGTCAAGCGCAGACCGTACTAAAGGGAGGAAAAAAATCTTTGGTATCTTTGGTTTCATCAACACGATTAAAATTACAAATGGAAAATTCAGTGAGGTAGCCTCTTTGGTTCTCACTATAGAAATAGAAAGACTTTTTGTACACGCACACGAGTCAGTCTTGGAAGCAGCTAGTGTTTATGGGAATCCTCTGTTATCCTTCTACGAGTAAAGCAATGAACAAACGGTCTCTCGGCGTCCGTGGTTTTTGTTTGTTTCTTTCTTTTTTTTCTTTTTTCTTAAAAATCTTTGGTGAGTTCGAGGTTGATCTCCGTTAACGTGTTGCCCTGTCCAGTCCGCGTTAGTAAGGATCAGGTTGAAGACGGACTGCTCGTCCATCTTGGCGGGATGCGAAGGTGACTGTTACTCGATCGCAGGTGGTGAGATACAGTGCTCATTCGAAAAATATTCATCAACAACAGATTGTTATTGTTATTCATTTTGGAGGGAAATCAACAAAAAAACAAACAAACAAACAAACAAACAAAAAGGCGAAATTAGAGTTGTGAAGAATCTGGCAGCTACTACATTGTGAAACATTCTCGTTAAATCTATGTAAAAATCACCTTAAATTAAATTTCATTAAATTAAATACATTGCTTTTTAAAGTAAAGCTAACTAAAAATAAATTAACAGCAGGGACGCAAAGCACTGCATCTTCGATGCGCTAACATTCTCAAAGAGCCATAAATAATTAATAATTAATCCAAACAATTAAAGCTAATTAAATAACATTAAATAATTAAGTAAAAACAAAGCTATGCACATGTACTAGCACATTTTGGCATAAATAAATAAGTTTAACAGTGTCAGACACTCAAAGGAAAGAAAAGAAATCTGAATGTAAACTTTGGCAAGCTACTCAAGGGGAAAGGGGGCTTCCAGGGGAAATTTTTTGGCATTTTTAAATTAAGTTCAATTATAACAAATATAAATTACATAAATAATCACATCTTGCGAAAAAGAAAGAAAAAAAAAAGAAACTAGGGAACTATCATACATACAGTAGGCATAGGCAAACAAGTAAGTACTAAAGACAAGCAACAAACGTAAAGCTCTTTTTTTTGGTTGTATTCGGTACCCAAGGTTGTTTCTAAAGACCTGGCTGAGGTGAAAGTGGAAGTGGACTCCAGCGTGACCTCTACATGCCAAAAGGTCATTAAGAGGTCATACCCGCTGGAGCAATCTTTGGACTCAAAGCTTTAAAGCTTTAAAGAAATGAAAAGATAAAGCTATTCGACCGATATTTCAGCAGTCTCCTCGGTAATGATGAACCGGTATCAGTTATGTCGTCGGTAAGTATTGGCTTTCACATGCTCTGCGTGTGAGCACATGGACATCTTTGGAGTTTTTGGGTGTGGTTTCGTCATGGATCGCCTGATCAAAGCTTGGCGGTAAACACGGGAGCTCAGATCCGGTCACTTTTTGATTGATTAGTGTAGATCTGTAAATTCAATGATGATATTAAAGGAAAAGTCCACCCTGAAACACTTTATTTATATCAATGTGCTTAATGATTCTGGTGCTAAGTCATTGGGAGGTTCTGCATTCCTTTTGAAGACCTGAATGTGAAGGAAAAACTAAAACTCTTAAATTCAATAACATGGTCAAGGTGGAATTTTCCAATAAATAGGAGGTGCTAGGACCCAGGATCGAGTTTCACAAAGGCATCATAAAAGTTCATCAAAACTAGCACATATATATATATACAATCTTTGTTCTTTGGGTACTTTGCTTTGTACTTTGTTAATTATTGGAAATTTTAGATTTTGGCAGATTTTAGTAAAAAAATTTTTTTTACTCCAACAACATTTGGGTGTAACAAATTGGTGGGTAACGTTCTTATACTGTAATCTTTAATATAAACTTTAGTCTTACATTCTTCACTGCTTTGGTGTTTGCTGAAGTTTATTTGATTCCACGTCTTGGATTAATCTATCAATAGCCAGCGTGAAACTCGGAATCCTCCGAGCTCCCATGTTTGAACCCATAACGCAACCCACACTCAAACACACATGGTGAACAGGTAGGTTTCACGATGTACAGTATGTCACATTGGAACCAAAGGGAAGAGGGACAAGACCAGGGAACTGCCTTTGGGTGTAAATTAGGAATCTTTGGTATTGTAGCTGATGAGGTTCTTGTTGTTCTTTTTTCCCATTTTTTTGGTGAAAAACTGCATAGGCACACGTTAAAGACAATCTTCAACTTATTTGTTTAAGATAGAGAAAGAGAGAGACACATTTTTTCTGCCTTAGGGAGTGGCTGTTTTCTGCCATGGGTGGTTTCCTCCGGACTCGTTCTGCTTCCTGTATTTTTCCCTTTACAAACAAAGAACAAAGTTCTCTTTCTTCATCATTCTCCTTGTTATCCCTGTCATCTTTTCTTCTTCTTTTTCTTCCTCTGTTTGTTCGTCGCTGTTCCGTAGTTTTTTTTTTGTGTGGGTTTTTTTGGTTTCTCTTTGTCGTCTTTAGAACAGTTTTTTTTCTCATTTGTAGAACAGTTAGGTGCAGAAAAAAGTTTCTTTGGTTTCGATTTGTCAGTAATAAATAGAAAAAGTCTTTTAAGTGTCCGTTTTGAATGATCCATAAAGCCTTTGGCCTGCTTCGGAGCTAGGAACGGGGCTGCGTACTGGCAAAAAAAAAAAAAAAAAAAAAAAAATCCTGACTTGATGATACAATGAATGATGGATTGAAATGGTAAAGCTTGGACGTGTCGTGTTTTAGCTAAAATTCTACGCGTGCGAATGTTCTTGTACATGTACTCTAGCTGTTTAGGTCATGGGTCTCGGGCGTGGATGCTTTTCCCGGAAAGCTTTGAAAGAAACTGACGGGCATTGGTGTAGAAGATTGTCCTCTTATTCTATTAGAAAGGCCCTGATTGCCGACGCCAGTTCTCTTCCATGGAGCTCCTTAGCTAGTGTTGCATATAACGGAAAAAATCGAATGAAGCTGCCATAGTTGCTGAACGTGTACAGGTTAAACAATCCTAAGGTTTGAGCGCCATGACAAAAAAAAACGAAAGCGTTTTTTGCGGTTCTAAACGTTAACAGACGTTCTTCAGTTGCATCATAGAAACGGCGTCCTGAGTTTTCTAATGATTGAAGAACAACCTCGATGGTCCAGCCCCCATGTTTTCTATTTTATTTTCTATTGCAAATGAAATGTGCTTTTAATTTGTGCTCATGTACAACCTGGCTGACCGCTTAACAAAATATGTAGAGGGTGTCTGTGTGTGTGTGTGTGTGTTTGTGTCTTTGTGTGTTGAAGGGTGGTTGTGTTTTTCCTGAATGTCGCCATTAGTTAACTATAATAGATTTGTGCTTGCGTTCCTGCTCATAAGCAGACAGCATGAGTAAAATCAAACAGGGAAATTTCTCCACCTGTCAGCAGGACCATGACGAGTCAGATGGTTATTTAAGACGCTACACCAGCGCAGGGTTATTCTTTTTTTGGCATTGCTAATGCATCGTTCAGGGTTTCCTGCTGAATTCAGGCTTTTGTGTCGGCAGCTGGAATTTTGCAAAAAGCTCCTTAATGCACGGCTGAAAAGGAAGCTGACATGAAAGGGATCTGCTTTGATTTCAGGCATGCACTACGGAAAACGGATTCTTTCTGAAATGATTATTTTAGGGCTGTGAAGTTACGCAGTTGTTTTGTTAATGACATATTTGAGATTCTGTAATATGCAGCATGAATTTTTGAGTAATGATTCTTATAATAGTGATGTGAAGGTGATTTTGCCACGCTTGCCGGTAAGCAGCCCCGCTCCCTTCCTCACATCCATCCGATTTTTTTTTTCTTTGGATAACTTTTTGGTCTGGTGCACAAACCCCAATCCCAAACTCCCATTTCTTTGCCTCACCCACCCCATCCCACCCCCGCCTTTCCAGAAAAAAAAAAAAAAAAAATCAGACTTTGGTACAAGTGCTGGAAGCGGATGAGGCTCCGCCGGGACTGCCTTCATCCATCCATTTGTCCAGACTCCGTCTGCGCGCGTTCATGAAGAAGTTGCTAACAGTGCTCAGTTCCAGTCCCAGCTGCTGTGAAATGGTGAGCTGCATCTCTTTGGACGGGCGCTTGTTCTCTTTGAAGATGGCCAAAAGCGTTCGCCGTTGAAGGTCGGTAAAAACCAGGCGCGATTTCTTTGGTGTATTGCTCCTCTCCTTGCCGGAGTCTTGCTCTTTTCTTTTGCATGCTTCTCCAGGAGATCAAGACAGATGATGGAAGAGAAAGAAAACAGAGGAAAAGAAAAAAAACAACAACACGTTATTATACGTCAAATATGTCAGTGCCGTTTACTTTCAGAGAAACAAACTTATCATTTTGTCTAATTTGTGCTTTGGAGAGGAAGTAATCAGAAAACTGCTGCTAAGCAACTACAGAGGGCTAAACTAGCTAACGACTCTACTAGCTAACTATAACTCTTACGAGCTAAAACTAGCTAATAATCTGCCTAGCGGTTTTCCTTGCTAGCACATTGTCTTTGTTTTTATAATTTTTTTTTTTTTAAAGTGACACCAGAACCACAACCAAACTGTCTGAAATATTGATATTTCTTTCAAATATGTGAACGATTGCCTTAAAATATACAAAAAAATTACTCTTATCATCAATGGCTAAGCTAGCTTTAACAGGTTGCAAACTTCAATTACTTTTTTAATAATATATTAATTTTTGATTTTCTAAGGGCACTCGTTGTTAAGTATTTTATCACAACGACATGTAAAACAGATTAAAACTTACTGTTTACAAATAAGATCCTTAATCATTGATATGGTAAAGTTTTGCTAACTCTGCCTACTTAACATTTTGGGAAGGAGTCTCCAGTTTCAGTTGAAAAGAGAAAAACAATCCAGAGCCTGCTGACAGAGTGATTGTTTACGGTAAGTGTTTTGATTTCTTGCTCGCGAGACAAGCCGTATGACCGTTTGCTTTCTGAAGATATACTGAACGAACCGAGATATTTTTACGTGCCACATTTTCGCCTTTAGCTCAGTTCGGATCAATCGTCATATCTCACAGGAAATATCCAGGATTATCTGAGGAGAAGTGAGGTGCCCTCCAGGTAATTGCCTCCGTGGCGACTAAGATTCTCCAAACGATCTAGGCGGTGTGAGGAGAAGCTGCGGGGTATTTTAAGCGCCGTGAGCAGTTAAAGAGGCTTTAACACATGATCTCCGGGTCATTACCGGCCGAGGGGGACACCGAGGCTCGAACAAAACAACACAACAGAGATGAGGACGAACGCGCGAGTGAGGAAAAGGTGACGTGTTCGTCTCATGTAGAAGAGTAGCATGAAAAAGCATGAGGGATGTTCAAGTCAAACTGGGACTTTGGTTGTACAGAATAACAGAACACAGTTCTGAGAGTTAAAAACTCACTTTATTTCTTCATATAATCCCCTGATACACTAATGCACGTATCCCAGTGTTTCACTTGTGCTCAAGGTAGAAAGTTTGCTCAGTACACCAGAGCCATGGATAAACTACTTGTCTGAAACCCCGGCCTCCCAGGAACTCCTTGAATGACCCAAACATGTGGAAATGGCTTGGACTGAGGTCAGGACTTTTCCGGAGGATGTGGCAATAGCAGTCGGCTGCGAGTGGGCTCTGAGACACCTCGGCCGGGGTCGTCATTCACAGATATACAGCCTTATTTTAAATGTTTGCACCGATCTAATGTTTTTTTCTGCGGTTAAGAGTCTGTGCTTAAAACTCTTCTGTAAATGACAATCAGTTTTACGCCTTCATTTACCAGAAAGTTCATCAGAAGTCCTGATTTGACTTGAACACCCCTCCTATACTGTAGAATTCACTAACCAGATTTCTGAGATATCAATCAGAGGTCTTGTGATATGAGCCCACAATGAGCCCATATGAGGCTGAAGTCGGTGATGATGTGCTGAAGCAAGTATCAGTAGGGGTTAATAAAAAAATAGAGAATTTAAGTACTGAAATGAACATCATTTAAAAAAACGACTACCTTGGAACAGAAATATTTCCTGCTTGTATTATAATTTTCCCAATCGCATTACATCGTTGTTTTTTTTTTTTTTTTAAACAGAGATGTCGGGAACAAATGAAGGTGGCAGGCAAATATTTTCTAATTGCCGCTGTATGATGGGCAGCACAACACAGTCAAAAGAAGTGCTATCTACCCTCTTCTACATACTTGACGTCATGAATGCCAATCATCGGCTATCATTTTGATTGACATGGGAGAGAGTCTGCCCCTCCCACCCCATTGACAGAGCTCAAACTCTTATTATTATTATAATTATTATTATTATTATTAATTGACTACAAGCAGACAATTTTTGTTAGAACTGTCTACGTATTCTTTTAAAGTGTTACTGCTCTTTATTCCACAGCTTTTTTCCACTGTTACTATTATAACTAATATATAACTTTTAATATTTACATTTACATTTGGCGGATGCCCTTATCCAGAGCGACTTGCATTTTATTTCATTTAATATAAAACATAAAACATTTATATTTGTGCACACTGAGTAATTAATTATTTAAAATATATTTAATAAACACCCATTCTGTTTTGTCTGCATATTGGAAATTTACTATTTATATAAAGTAAAAACGTGAAAGGTAATAAAAAGAAAAAGCGAACAGCGTCCAGTTTCCCAAACGTCTCATCTTAACTGGAGGAGCTTAATAATGATTAATGATGCGTGATATTGTATCACTGTGTGGAGTGGATCGATATCAGATCGGATTTGGTCGTACTGTCTGATCCAATCCGCCGCAGACTTTATACCATAAACATAAAATATTTCCACTTTGGTTTTCGGAGTTGTCTGCTTCTCTCCTGAGCATCATCCCGTCCTGCAATTGTTTCCCTCTGAATCATTCCCACAATGCAATGCGGTCGAGCCACTTTCCACAGGGATGTAAAGAGAACGTAGGGGTCATGAACTTCTTAAGAGATCTCATTTCCCAGAATTCATTAAAAATACAAAAAAAAATAAAAAACATGATTTATTGAAATGCTGAAATGTTAATAATGAGACATAACTGTGTGTATCACATCTGGGCCGAGAGTCAGCAGTAAAGACACAGCATTTCCCTCGGCTGTGGATCGCTAAAGTGGCATGGTAATGCTTTGTGGTGGACTAATTGCCGTTTAGAAGTGTGTAAACATTTCAAATCGTCTTTTAATAATTAAAGCGTCCGGAGAAAGAAAAAAAAAAATCAGAAATCAAAAATCAAAAGCGCAGCATGAAAACACAATTGAGGAGATGTGTGTATGTGGAAAGTAATGACAGAATGATAGAGCGTAAACCGTAATGCTGCATCAGCTCCCCCCAATACACACACACACACACACACACACACACACACGCACAGAGGGCTTAAGATTTTATTTGATTACCTCTCTGAATTAAGTATGCACAAGTGCGGCCAGGGACGATCAATAGAAATCAGGTTAAGTGTGCAATTGAGTACAAAACTATTATGTAAGAGGAAACTGCGAGTAAGGGTGCAAATAAACACATGCCGTGTGTGTGTGTGTGTGTTTGCTTCCTCTGCTGCTAGCCTTCCCCCATCACGCACACACAAAACTCAAAATGGCAACGCACACAAAACAAATGCGCACTAAAGCAAAGCAGTGAAAACAAAAATGGCTGCCAAAGAGACACGCAGATGGAGATTCGGTGACCTGCGTGCTCCACGGATGCGGCCAGCCTCGTTCTCGAACTGCACCGCTGAGCTAAATATTTGATAGAGAGAAATGCACACCGGCACGTCTCCATGCTGCATGTATAATTCATGCACAAAGCAAAGGTGCATAAACGGCATAAAAGCACGGGTGAGTGCCGAGGCTGAGGTCCGTCGTGTTCCTGTACATCTCCGGCTTTTCATCTTCTTGCTGGCTTTTTTATTTATTTTATACTTTGACAAACAATAATGGACTCTTTTTCTTGCCCGTTTACAAATTTCATTCAGATGGTCATAAACTGGAAGGCTGATGTTGATCCCTTGGCACTTTCTAACATGTCTACCTTTCCCAATACATTTATTCTGCATAGTTTTGTTTCGTGTTTGGATCCAATAACTATTTTTTGATTCCCAGTTTGTTTGTTTTGACCTCCAAACTGTGTATTTTGAGGTCCCAATTTGGTTTAACCTGAAAACTGGTAATTTCAATCCCAATTGAAATTATTTTAATTCCCAATTTGTCTATTTAAGACTCAAATTGTTCTAATCTTCAAATTGTTTATGTTAATTCCCAAATGATGTTTATTGAACTTTAAATTGTAAGCTTTGATGCCTACTTTGTTTTCATCCTCAATTTGTTTGTTTTGATCCCAAATCGTCCCAGAATTGTGTTTCGATCCCCAAACTGTACAATATTATATATAATTATCCTGTTTATTCTTGTATATTGTATATTTTATAACGCTTAAGAAGCTCGATGTCTAACCAAAACCCCTCCAAAAATCTAACCGTGTCGGGGTTTCTAGTTTTTATTCCTAAATAACTACCTGGACTCCATATTTACATCAATTACCATCAACTGTTATAGCTGAACTGCTTGCCATCTAACACACTGTATAAATGCAGATCAATTCCTGCTTTCTGTTTCACCCAGATGAGGATGGGTTCCATGTTGAGTCTGGTTCCTCTCAAGGTTTCTTCCTATTACCATCTCAGGGAGTTTTTCCTTGCCACTGTCGCCCTCGGCTTGTTCACCAGGGACAATCTGCTCACCTTGATTCATGCACACTTACATTCCATACAGACTTAAATAATTCTTTTGATTGTGTAAAGCTGCTTTGTGACAATGACAATTGTTAAAAGTGCTAAACAAATAAAATTGAATTGAATTGAATTCAACATTCTAAAACTTTTTTTTTATTCAGTTCTAAATGTCTTCAAATACCAACTCAGAACCAACTCATACTTATACAACTTTTGTTATGGACACTTTTCACTTTAAAACTTTCAACTCAGTTAAGAAAATGATTCCTTGGTTTATGTTGACAAAACAACAAGAATTTATATTAAAAATAAACACAGAGAAATGATAAACAGAAAGCTTCATTAGAAAAATCTAATATAATCTCATTCAGCATCGCTCGAAATGACCTTGATTTTTAAGCATGTGAATGTTTTTCAATTTGATTCTCTGGGGAATTGAAGGATAATTAAAGGGTAGAATTTTTAGAATTTTTTTTCAAATGGAATCTGGGTAGGATTTTTCCCCATCTAGGGAGATTAAAAATACTCCCCACTATATAAATGTTGTTATTATATAATAATAATAATAATAATAATAATAATAATATATGTCATACTTTAAAAACAGTATCCTTATGCAAAGCAGAGAAGAATCTTTAAATGCAGCTTAACATAAAGCAACAACAATAACAAGCCAAATATAAAAAGAAAAACTGGCAACAAAATTAAAATAATATTTTAAATAAATGAAATATATGTTATATATAAATATTATCATGTCTAATAAATACAATTAAATATTCTCTACCTATTAAGATCTTCTTTGGTGTGTACGGCTTCTTATCCTGGAAAATTACATAAAAATATCTAATACTGAGCTGATCTTTGGATTTAACTTTGTATATTGTACATAATTTTAAAAAATAAATAAATAAATAATCATTGCCTGTTTTGCCCAGCAGGAGGCAGGAGTGAATCATACTTCTCAGAGTAACACGAGCACCGAGCGCCATTACTTATGTCCATGTGCGTGGGTGTGTTAGAGCAGAAAAACACCAACATATCACTACTTGTCTTTGTGATAATTTTTCAGCCTGGCAGAACCCTAGCTTACACTCACGCGTGCTCATTCCTCTATTAAATATCATCTCGCTCAAGTTCTCCTCAGCATCAATACCTCTCTTGTCATGTTAATTAAAAAAATCAGACCTATTTGTGAGAATGCTGATCTAATAAAGGTGCTCAGGAAACACTTGTCATGTTTTATCTGCCGAATTACGGGTTTAATTGCAGTAGATAAACCTGAACGAGTTTCTTTTAAAGCGTGGTGTTTTAATTATTTCCACAGTGCAGTCGAATCAGATTACGATAATAAACCTGCGGCTGGATGGATATTTTATTGCGTCTTTATTTCTTCTTCTTTAGGGCTAGACTTATACAGAGTGTGTGATTTGCATGGCAAACAATGTGAACATCACTGAAACTCGGTTATTGCAACAGCAGGACAAAAATCAAACAAACATGCAGGTTGCAATAAGTTGAAATAATAATGCTTAAAATCTAATTATTTAATTTCTCTTTTTAAAATAGTTTTAATAGTTTTAATGTCCAATACTGAAAACAAACAAACAAATAAACAAATTGTAAAAAGAAATTATAACATCTTTATTAATGTCCGATAGTGATTTCAACTAATGCCAGGTTCTCGGCAGAGCCCGCTCTAAGAAGCTCAAAAACACGGATCTAACGCAAAAAGTTTGAAACTGTAGCCAAAAGCAAATTGAGTGGCCCGAACATACGTCCGTTACATTTTGTTCCACATCTGTACTACTATTACAAAGACCAAGCTCTATTTCTGCAATGGGCAGCCAGGGGGTTGGGGGGGTAAAAACTTTAAGGCTTTTCTAACAGACTAAGGGTTAAATCGATCAAATCAGTAGCGCTAAGTTTCCCTGGCCTTTTATCAAACGAGCAAAAGCTCCTCTTGAGCACCGCTCCGGGTTTATCTTTCTCCCCTGCCAAATGTAAATCAATGTTAGGCTTCTACAGTAAGGGCACCACAGGTCCTGCAGAGGAAAGAGCTTACTCCAATGTCACGCCGAGCTCGGCTCTGCTCATCAACAATTAGTCCGATCAGGAGTTAAAAAAGGGAAAAATTTGAATCAGAGGAAAGTTGGAAATTGCAATCGAGTCTCAAACTCACATTGCTAGTTGTTTCTAGCGAGAGTTGCGTCATTTATAGCAGGCCCAAGGCTTTGTGTTTTGTTATGCCGTCTAAAATTTAAAGCCTGTAATGAAGCCAGGGAACGAGGTCGATATTCCAGTAAGCAAAAATATTCAAACTACACTCCAGATAAAACCCCAGAAGATTAGAGCTTTGTCATTATGTACAGTAGGTACCGTACCGTAGATGCCACAAACTGCTAAGTAGGCACCGGCTAATGGGAGACAACCAGCCGCGGGGTTAAAAATACCAAAGATCAAGGATTCTGCCAAAATGCCATCTGTTCCTGGAACTTGATTTTGCCTCATACACTAAATGACTGGTGTATGTCAGGTACTTACGTGCCTTCTGTATAAACTGTCCAATTTCAACTGCAATTTTTAACACAGTCACGTACAGTAAAGCCGCAAAAGGGCAGCAAATTTATTATAAATATTGTACTCGGGATATAATATAGTAATATATAATATAGTACTATAGGTATATATAGCCTATATAATATTGGTAAGCATTCTCTTAATGAAATTATTTTCCCATTTATTTGCTGAGAAAAACATCTGAATACAAAATGGTGTGTTTAATATCGCACATATCGGAGTTTAAATCACAATCGCAATAGATGTCAAAATAATCACAGTGTTATAATATTAATAATATTAAAACCGACATCATGATGAAACATAAATACTGTTATGAAACATATACCGCAGACTGCACCTCATGGAGGGGGACAAAAAAGCTAAAGCCCCATCCATGGCCTGAACATCCACATCTTGTCAATCTGAGATTTAAAAGTGGACGCCTACAACAAATTGATCTCTAATCGTGCTCTAAATGTGCGATTTATTTTCCGCAGAAACAGCGCGACACTGTCAGTAATTGACCCTTAATCTCACTAAAACAGTAACAGATGTTTGTTTTGCATGATGCATGATAATGATTCTGTAACGAACATTAACGGAATAAATCGCTTTTAATGCCTTCTTAATGTTTTTGCCTCGCACTGCAGCTAGCAAAATTGTTGCTTAGAAGGCTAATTAGCATTCAGGATAATTCATGCTAGCATGGCCTTATAGAGAAGTTTCTAATCGGATGAACGCATAGGATCCTCTCATCACAGAGCGTCCCGGCTGAGAGAACACAAGCCTTTAGAGAGTCAGTTAGAGCTCTGAATTATACATGGAGGTGCAGGCTAACTGGGACGCGCCGAGAAAGCAATGAAGAAGGAAAGCGAGCCAAGAAAGCGTGTCTTCTTTTGCATTTGTTTGCTGGATGTTACATCCCACACAGAGATGAGAAAAAGACGGCTTTTAGAGAGAAAACAGTTTCGTAAAAAAAAAAAAAAAAGTTCTATTGGCCAATAAGCGTTTACTATAAATGGAATGTATTTAGTTTTTTTCCCCATCAATCTGTTTAATAAGGTTGTGTGAATGTTTGCACAGATTAAAACCCGTAAAAGAGTGCCACTAAATCCACCGATAATGCAGCTCAGCCACTGCAGCGCATCCGCTACAACAGACAATACACTTTAGACAACTTAAATTCTGACTTATAGGGTGCCATTAGTTTCGTTCTGATTGAATGTCAAATCCAATTTGTCTTAATGTATGGTTTTGTTTTAAATCACTTTCTAACAACAACTAACGACAAATTTAACGAGAATGATTTTCCTCAAATTCACAAGCGAAATATACTGTAGGCTTTGAATACACATGGGGGAAAATTTGTTTATTCGTTGTTTATTTGTTTACTGACAAATTGCCAAAATAAGTCAAAAATTTATATATTTAAAATTTAAAATTTAAAGTTGCAAGTTCCTTCAATATCCTACAGGTGGCGCTCTCTAATTATTCACACATTGGGCCACAGAGCAACATCCTGTGTGGTGGGAGCAAATCATTAGCTAAGTTTGTTTAGAATTGTAACAAAATCTACAAAAATATTATTATCGAATCGGGATAATTAAATCGTAAAATCGTGACACATTTCCATAATCGCAATACAAATCGAATCGGCACCTTGGTATATCGTGATGATATTGTATCGGGCGCTCTCTTGCTTATAGTAATGAACATTTTGTTGTGTAAATGTTCCTGTGAACAATTTACGAATAAATTTGTTAATTTCCAGCTTAACGCCTTATACGACAACACTTTATAAACCCCTTATAAACCCTCGACGAGGGACTTTAACAACAGTTTCGATCAGTTTGATGCTTCTGTAATAAGACTGAATTATTTACAGCATACAACTCTGTTTTCGAACTTCAGGCCACGCCTTCAACCTGAGTCAGGCTTAAATGTGCTAAAAACGTTTTCTAGCTGTTTTTTTTAAGTTGACGGACAAGTCCTTATCTTAATTCTTCATTCTGAGGGTGCATGACTTGATGGCTGTATTACTCTCCTAACAACATAAACAGCTTTGTTTAAGATGCATTTAGGCTGAAGTGCTCAAAACTGCCATGTAAACATGATATACTGCTCATTAGCGCCGAACAGGAAGTGTGTGTGAGCGAGGGACAAAGGCTGAAGGAGTGACTGAGTGATCGGGGGAATAGCAGGAACAGGAGAGGGGTGCCTGGTGCCCGGTGCCCCGGATCAATACCTCACCACAAAACATGATCAGCAATGATGTTTCCTTGATGAGCGAAACCTCCACATAATAGTCCAGACACACACATACACACTTCTACTAGCATAAAACAGGTCAGTGTAGCCTTTTAGAAGAGCAAACACACACACACACACACACACACACACACTCAGGAGGGGTTTTTACTATCCGACTCTTTATCATAAAGGCATCTCGGCTCGGCTGGTAGTATCACATCACCAGCATGTGATTGGGACCAGCACTCTCGGGGAGCAGCGTGAGTGTGTGAGAGCGAGTAAAAAGGACTTGGTAAATGCATTATGTTACAGCCTTGCACTTAGCTGTGTCATACTGTGCATATGCGGATGTTCTTAATTCACTTGAGACGAGGCCGAGAAAGAGAGGCGCGAGAGAACGAAAGATTAAACAGACACAAGGAGAGAGGAAAGAAAACGAGGCTGTGAAGGGGGAAAAGGGGGACGTGCTGTGTGTACGAACAAAAACGTCCAATGTTGTGCTGTTGTAGAACAACAATCAATGACGAGGTGGCAATTTCCCTCTTTGTCATCCTCTCTAGACGCGGCTTGTAATGCAACCGATATAACGGAACCTCTTAAGGCCCGAGCTTTAAGTTTGTATGCAATTATAATTTTTCCTATATGTTTGGGATTAGAAGGACCTGTTTAATTTAAAATGTAAGTATCGCATCGTCTTTGAACATGAAATTGAGTTTGACACACGCTTATATTTCTACTAATTGTGCTTTTGCTACCATTAGATGATGCTATAAAATGTCTACGACAGGTCTTAATTAGGCAGAATGAAATATAAGGTGCTGCGAAAATAAAAAATAACGTCTCCATATGACTACAAAGGGACGCAGAAGAGCTTCTCTGTCCTAAAGACGTCTGAAATGTTGTAAAAAGGAACTTACTTCTGAATGTTACTAAGCACTGACACTGGAGACTCCTTCCACAAATGGTCCATAAATGATAAATATGTTTTTCCCTCTGTTTTTTTATTAATAATACAGATACAGAATAATGCATCTTGTCAAAAAGAAAAAGAAAAGTAAAGCTGTTTGTGCTGAGGACTGACACTGGAGACTCCTTACATTAATGTTAAATGACAGAAAACTACAGGACGTTCATACATTATTTTTAATCCATTGATTATTAACGGCGCTTCAATTACGTCCTAGAAAAATAATCAACCTCATCTGACCAATGGGAATGAGGAATTCCGAGAATTCCGTGTAATTTCTCTCTCATCATTAGAGTCAGTGATTGTTGGTGTATCAGCTTTCTTCAGCCACCAGCGTCTAATCCTGCATGTGCTTTGGCAGCAAAATGAAACATCACCTGATCTCTCTCCCTCTCTCCCTCCGAGAAAAGGAGGAGATGAGGAAAGGAGAAGAGCGAGGCGGCCATCGCTCGCACTTTTCTCACTAATCGCACGTATAACAGGAAGTCTGAAGGTCTGCCACGAGGGATCGCGTCCAAGCTCAGGCATGTGATGATGTCAGCAGTTCAAAGGTTTGTTTGGGACGGATCTATCACCATAGATACGGCCAATCACTGACTTCGCAACGTGATGTAATAACGCAGCTGGTGATTAAGTCTTGTGTAAAAGAAAGAAAATCAGCCAGGATGAGATTTAAATCAGGCTTTGTGTCAGCAAACACCAAACATCATGTGAATTTCATGCTCTATTCAGCATTTTAGTATCTCCAGTAGATTAGATAATCGGAATTTTCCCCAATATATTACAACATTGATGTCCATTACACATGACCATGTCACACAGTTTCAAAGAAAAGCTTCAAAACTTTTAAGTTTTGTAATTTTCTAGCTAGTTTAAGTTAAATAAACAAGAAAACTCACAAGACTGCAGGAGGAAACCCGAACCAGATGTGTGCAGTTCTCCCGCTGTTTATAAAGAAAAATCAGGATTTCATTCCAAATTTCAATGAGATTTTTCAGAGTAAAATGACACACTGATTAAGATTTTTTTTAATCAACAAAGGCTTAATTTTTCCCCACACACAGAGTCATGTAAATATTCCCATACTGTACAGTCTAGAAGCTCCTGATTAGCTTTAGCACAATTTATGTATTGTCATTTGCAGTTGCAGTGCTAATCACACACACTGACTGGGGTTCGAATTCGTCAATTAACCGACTCTTAAACCTTTATTGCTTTTAAAGCACTTCCTCCGACATCATGGCGAACAATTAGGGCTAAAAGGACTACTCGTTATAATTTCACTCAATTTTAAAGACTCATCATTATCACAATTCTTTGATCATTTTTGAAAAACAAAACAAGAAAGAAAACAGCCATTTTTTTTGGTTTCTTTTTATATCTCCAAACTGTCTGCACACTATATCCATCTACTTCTTTTTAATTACTGATCTTAATCTAAGACATGTAACAAAAAGACATCACAATTTCTGCAATTTATCACATTTGTGTACTGTGACAACATTTATCATAATATTTACATTTTATAGTCATAACATCTGGCCCAATAATAAACCCGAGACTAAATATAAATATTAGACTATAAATAAACAGACAGACAGACAGACAGACAGACAGAAAATCAAATTAACAAACATATGAACTATACGACCAGACAATTTTTTACACTGTCAATTTTTCTTTTAAACTACTTTTATTATATTTTTCAGGTGTTCAGTGTGTATGGTAAAACCAGTTTCTAGCATGTGATCATTTTCTTCGCATCAAATTTTATATATATTATATTTAAGACATAAACAGATTCACAATTAAACTAACATGGCTCTCGTCTCATGGCTCTACAATTTATTCCCGCAATGCTTTTATCTGTTTAAACAAAAATCTTTTTAACATAAATCAATTTTCGTCCACCTTATTACTTGATTAATTAATTTATTTTTACATATATACTGTATAAGTGTTATCTGTTTCTAAAGACAAAAACCATGACCTTCACACAATCGTTCTGTGTTGCATAAGAATTTAGAACTTTAGAAGTAAAAATTCAGGGATGCAGATGATATTCGCACACAGCACTGCACAAGTACGAGTCCGACGACCTCTGACATCTACTGTAGCACAGATGATATGTCTCTATTTATATATATATTACTACACTATCATGTTATGAAGCTGATCCTACACGTTATTATTCCAAACCCCTAAAAGCCATCCTGGAGCTCTGGAGTAAAGTGAGACCGACGCTAAGACTGACGGCACTCAGATACAGCGTTTGCGTTATTAGCTGAAGTGCTAAAGCCTGAGAAAAACCTGGCCTGATGTGAGACTGATGTAAGAGAGAGAAAGACGCGAGTCTCTCAGCACGTCTCCTCTGATACAATCATGTTTCAGATCCAGCTCTCCGGTCTGTTTGCTGACAGCAACAAGGTTGTTTTTTTCCCCCCAAAATTATCTCAGAGGCCAAAACTTTGCCCTTTGCTCCTCCTGTCCAGCGTGTGTGGACAAATACCCCGCTATCACAAGACAATTCCACTGTTTGACCAGGTTCAAGAGATAAACTGGAAAAAATGAGTTTGTGCTTTGTCTTCACAACTAGAAATGAATTTAAAATAGTTAATTCCTTAAACTTCAACGATATGTCAGATTATCCAGACTTAATTTTAGTTTCATGGTAGAATAACATTTTTATAAAAGCTTTATAATACTGAATAACTGGTTGGGGGATTAAAAAAAATCTTCAAAAGTCTAAAGTAAATAAAAACAAAAAAACTTTCTATAACAATTTATATAACAATTCCATTTAAAAACTGCTTTTAAAAATGTTTGAAGTTTCTCTAATTTTGGTTTTATTTATTTATTTTAAAACCAATCAAAAATGCAGTTTATTAATTAAACTACAGACCACTTTTTTGTCCTTCTTCCCCTGACTAATATTATCTCTTTTTTATTATAAAAATACATTTACAAAAACAATATATCTAATTTATCAGCCTAAATTTATAAAAATTTTTACAGTTAAAATGTAACACAGACTATCCATAAAAAAACAACAAACCTTCGATTAACCTATCAATTATTTAAACTATATTTTATCATTCATTCTAATTCAGATGTTTAAAAGAATCTTTAATTTTTTATTTTAACTTGTGTGCTAAATGCTGAAACATGAATTTAGCTATTGTTTCATAATCAATGTTTTCGTTTGTATTTGTTTTACGTTAAACACACTCAATTAGACTATTTTATTCCAACAATGTTTTTATCCTTTTTTAAAAACCTAAATCTATTGCTTAGTAGGCATTATTCCTTGATTATTTTTTTTTTTTATCAATATTTATACACAGGACTGCATTTGATTACTGTATATGTATGAGTATTGTATCTGCTTGATGTATTTCTAAAGACAAAACCTTTCTTTTTGCATTTATAAATTTAATGTATACAGAAATATTACTTTGCTTTAAAACCCCTGTACTTTGAGCAATTACAAGTCAAACAAAGCAAGCCGTTTTAAAGATAAAGATCAGCATAGACTTGACATGCACATGCATGCACTTACGTTTTTTGGATAAGAGCGTCTGGCAAATGCCTACATCTAAATGTAAACGTACTAGAAAAGCAGGTGACTGATTTATATTTTATAACAAGTACTATTATTAAATGCTAATTATAAATAAATGCTAATTAGCTTCATCCTTTAAGCTATCAGAACACATTATACGGAGCAAACAGACACTCATTCTTTAAAAACTCCAGATCCAGCTAAATCATGTAACATTATTTTATTATGATTAAATTCCATTTTGAAGAAATTATCATCCATAAATGATCATCGCTATTATTCACACGAAGCTTGCGTCAACGTGTCTTACTCAGACTTGACTCACACAACCGGCGATTCGATCCTATTTTTGAACCTATTTTGATTTGTCTGTTTTAGAGCATCAGTCCCTACGTGCTATTTCAAATCTCTAAAAGGCTCTGAAAAAAAAATCCATTACAGGCATTAACGGCGAACGGATCCTCTCAGATCTTTTAGATTGGAATGAGAGAATCAAGCAGACAGCGTACGTGTGAAGGTCACGAGAGACGTTTTTACAGCCGATTCTGTTTCCTGCTGTTGCTGTTGTCTGAAATGAACGAGTTCGTTGTGCAATTATAAACAGTGAGTGATTAAACCGCTTAGATCACTCACGGTTCTTCTAGAAATCATCAGTTTTATCCAGCGCATGATGAATTTGATGGTGAAATTCCTACAAAGAGCATTTGAGCATGACCGAGGTTACAGATCTTTTGTAAGTGCTCAACCTAAAATACATCTGGTTCACATTTGGTAACCTGAAATACATGTTCCTTTGGGGGAACCTAAGAACCTTTGACCTTAGATTAATTTATGAAACGATCATACTAACAATCAAACCCACATCATAAACCCAGCGACATTAAACCACTCCAACGAGGGGATTTTCTCCATGCAGTCAGACTGAAAAACTCCCATCCGCCAGCTTTACCGGAAGAAGTCCAGGATCCGGTTCCAGATCAATGCAGTCCACACATTTATGTTATTGTTGCCAACATTAATGCCCTTTTAATCTTTAGGAGATTACCCCTCATCGATCTGCAGGCGTTCAACTACATCAGATTTGTTTGAGAAAACCGTGTCATAACTAGCCGAGATTGAAAGCTGACACAGAAACGATAACAACAACCCCGGAAGTGTTTTCTTTTTCCCCCCTGTTCTTTCTTTCAGATTTCCATGCCATAGAAATCGAGATCAGTCTCCATGTTTTAAATTTAGAGTCAGGTTGAGCCGAGAGTTATGTAATGAAATGTACAAATCACAAGCATTTTACTGAACGTCCAATTAGCCGACTAGCCTGAAAGAAAACGCATACTCATCAGTACCATTCCTTATCGCTCCACTGGGGTGATCGTCTTAGAGCTCAGACATTCCGTACCTTTAATGTGTGTCTTTTAATATCTTTTAAAGGGTCATTTCTTAAATGTAATTACAGCCAATTCTAACCTTATGCTAACAACATAAATTTATGACTTATTTATACTCTTTTTGTAATTTTTTTTACAACTTAGTGACACATTGCATTACATAATTAAATTGCATTACATAAAAATGTACAAATGCTTTTTATTGGAATTGGCTACATGAATCATGGACGAATATTAGCGTCTTAATGTCTAGCTTAACCTAAATAAAGTGCAAATACAAGCATTGCATTTATATTTAGTCATACTTTTATTATTTCATTTATTATTATTTTTTTTTTAGCAGCCATTTACACGGGCTAATCATGCATGCATGGTACTGAAATGTTGGTACATGAAAAAAATGTTTCTATAGATTTATTTATTTAGTTAACTTTACTTATCATAATGTGCTTAGAACACCATTATTAGGGGTCCAAGAACTGAAGCCTCGTGTTTTGTTTTATTATTATTATTTTTGTGTTTCCCTACACACCACAGACTCCACAGTGACACCACAGAGAGTATCACTTAGGGAGAAAATGTCTTTTCTTACTAATTAATACCTACAGAATTTATCAATTCCCAGCAGGACATGGACACACTGACTATATGAGGAAATTCAACACTTTAGGTACTAGTAAATGCTTAGGATATTTATATTTATCTTTTATTTTTGCAGCTTGATATTTCGTCAGTTTTTCAAAAGCATTTTGCTTCTCGATTTCATTTTATATTATAGCGTAGCAGTCTAGACACTTCAAAAATGAACACTAAAGAGTAGTGCAATGACCAGAAAGCACAGGGTTCACGTTTTGCACATTTTGCCCGGTTAAAAACCCCAAGAACGTGTGTTTTTTGTGCGGGGTCACGCCGAGAGCTCTATCAATAATTCATCGGGCCGCAGCAGCTTCTGCTGCTTCTTTTCAATTCCCCCTGCCTGCCTTTCGCCCATCACATAATACCCTCCAACCCCCCTCCTAACCCCACAACCCCTTTAAAAAAAGAAAGAGAACCACCAGACTCCACCGCCATCTGCAAGACCAAGATTACAAAATATATCTCTAAATCTTTCAAAAAAAAATGTAAAGCTTACACGCTTAACTGATTACAAATATTCAGGCTATTTTTATTATTATTGCTATTAATAATCCTACTACAATGTAAGGTCTACTGCGTCTCAGTGGATGTCTAAAGACTGACCCCTTTTCTATGTCCGTCACTGCAAAGACCACTTAATTATCTCTTGCTGTTAAGCCTGTATCTGAAAGATCGGTTCAAGCAATAGTTTATATCACACAGCACGAGTAAACATGTGTTTTGGTATGTCATTTATCTACTCAACTACATTATTAAATAAATTAGGTTATTTATGTGACCTATCGATCAAATTTACATTTTTATTATTAGCTGGTGTTATTATGCACAGAAAAGATACATGCAGCAAAAAATCTATAAAGAGGTATAATGCATCCAGAAGCAAATAAATAAATCCAAATACTATTGCTCAGCCAACACACCTATTCAGGATCACTGCAATGACAACAATCGAGAAAGAATTACCCTCACAGTATAAAAATTACGAAGATAATAAAAAGACGACTGGAAATTAGTCACAAATAATCCTCTAAAATAATCAGAAGAAATATATGCTTAAAAGTGTTATTTTTAAATTCATGTTTGTTATGGTTATATATTGCAATGTTTTCTTCTGATGAACAAAGGAAAAAAAGCTGTGCTGTGTCCATCGCTAGAGGGGGCAACAAGCATGTTGTTAGGGATAGAGAGAGAGAGAGAAAGAGAGAGAGAGAGAGAGAGAGATTTGCCCCCTTGTCTACATCATTCCTCACAATCAACAACACTACAAACCTCTTCACAACACACAATGCACACTTTTTATAGTCAGTTTGTGACATTTGGACCACCAAAAAGAGAGCAGTTTAAATTTCATTTTCTATTCATTAATGTTAAATAATCAGCAATCAAAATTAAACAAAACCCCGCGAACAATAGAAAAACGCAGGAACACAGACATAACAATATAACGGTATTGAGAGCGCGTGTGTGCATGAGTGTGTATGGTTTTACACTAAAGTCCTGACACTGAGTATCTTTTTAAAGTCAGAAAACGCAAAATTTTAAATACGCAAAAATGAAAAAACAAAAACAAAACAAAAAGCAAAAACATTCGCAAGCAAATAAAAACAAATAATGAAAGCTTTTATAAAAAAAATTGGCTTTCAGAATAAATATGATTCTCCGAATATTCCAATAAGGTGAGCTGATCTATCAAATTACAAAACATTATGAAATGGATTTGGGGGCCAATCAATACTTATCGTAATTATCGACCAAAACAAAAAGGTGTTCAGAGATTTAAAACAAAACAAAATAAAATACCATTTTAAATCTGTTTTTGTCCTTGGTCTTATAAAAAAATGTTATTATTATTATTATTATTATTGTTGTTGTTGTTGTTGCTGCTATTATTCATAGTATGCAAACTTGCCATGACCCGACATATGGTATTTTTTTGTGAAAATTAAAAAGAAAAATAAAGAAAGAAGAACAAGCTAGATGCCTTTGTTTATTTTTACCTGCAAGCCTCAGCGCGGACATCCTCTGAAACTCGGGCTCCTGCAGCCACTTCCACATGCGGCGGAAGGTCTCCCGGCCCGATTTAAGTTTACTCCACGGCTTGGGGTTGCGCAGCAGGTCGGACAGCGTGCCCTGCGAGCGGCACAGAACGCGCTGAGCGAAGATGGCCTGCGGGATGCTGTAGCGCTTCAGCTCGGCGGTGATGCGCTGCGCCACTTCCTTGGTGTTGATCTCCTCGAGCTGCTGCTGCTGCTGGTGCTGCTGCTGATGGTGCTGCGCCCCTGTGCCGCCGTTACCGGAGGAGGAGGAGGAGGAAGAGGAGGAGGGTGGCCTGTCCCGGCCGGGCGCCGCCAGCACGGGCGCATGAGCGTGTGCGTGATGCACCGCGGCGCCGGGATGCATACCGTTCAGATGCGGCGGCATCATGGGTCCGCCGAGGCCCCGGGACAGGTGCTGCTGGTCCCCACGGGCCAGCATGGCTGCGTGCGCGTCGAAGTTGGAACCCAGCATCTTGTCGTGGCCGCCGCCGGTGTTTGCGCCGTAGCCGTGCAGACCCTGCTGCGCGCCGTGCACCGTGCCCAAGCCGTTCCCGAGCGGGCTTAGGCTGGGCGCGACGCCGCTCATGTCCTTATGGTAGGCGCTGTAGAGGTTGTTCATACCCGGTAGAGCCCGGTCGTCCCGCATCAGCGTGAAACTCCCGCTCACGTTGCCGGAGAGCCGCTGGTGATGGTGATGGTGGTGATGATGGTGGTGGTGATGGTGCGGATGGTGAAACTTGTCCGAAACTGTAGAAATGGGCGGTAAAGGTTGCAAAGGGGTCAGGGTGGTATAGGTGCCGCTCATGCCCATCCCGGGGGGCGACGTGTCGCACGGCACGCTCATGCTCATCCCGTGATGGAGCGGCAGAGACAGCTCGGTTCGGTACTCTCCCGCGCCCTCCAGGATGGTCGCCATGCCGGACACCATGGCCGAGCGCGACGCCAGGTCCGGGTGTATCCGCAGCGACGACGACGACGTGGAAGTGGCGGTGCCGCCGCTGCGCGCGTGATGCGGGCTGTGGCCGCTCATCAGCTCGTGCTCATGGCCGCTCGCGCTCAGCGCGCCGTGCAGGCCGCCCATGCCGTCCATTGTCATCTCCGGGTTCATGGCGAAAGCATCCAGATCCTCCTTGGCCAGGCATCGATAGGCGTTGTAGGCAGTCTTCATTCAGTCCATTGATGTCTAGAATGCTTCTTTTTTGGTGTTGGTTTTCTTTTTGGTGTGCACAGGAATTATGCAATTTGTTATCCTTGTTGTTGGTTTTTTTTTTTTTTATCCTTTTTGTTATCCTTAAGGCCTCTCGGTTTTTCCTCCTCCTTTCATTTATAAATAAAAAAGAAAATCTCTCTCCGGTGTGTCAGACGCGCCAGCGCTGGTTTCTCCCCATGTCCGACCCTCTCCTCCTCCTGCGGATTCTGCTCGAGCAGCTGGATTTGTGCAGGATGGGATTTGCTCTGTTTAGTTTTGCTGCAGCCAACCCTGATGAAATGGGCGGGGCTTGCTATATTTCGTTCTTTTTTCTCACTCCTTGATAGACAGGTCGAAATCACCAATCAGAATGTAGTATGTGGATGAGAGACCCGCCCCCGCTTAGGGTTTTATCCAATCGTGTGGAGATTTGTGAGACAAGGTTCTGCGTTATAAAAGCAAATAAAGATACTATGTATCAAGAAAAAAATTTGAATTAGAAATGTAACTGTTAGATGTCATACTTCATGTTGTCATCATCGGGGAAACCAAATTTATTTGTACAAATACAAGAAAAACAGTAATGAATTTAATAAATTAATAAATTAAGAAGGCAAACACAGCAGATAGTTTTGAAATGATAATAATGCAAAAAACAAAACAAAAACTAATACATTTTCTTATTAAAATTGATATTATTTAAGAGTCTGAGTAATTTTGATATATAATATTCCAGAAAAAGCATTCATTTTATTAATTGACACAGCTGCATATTTACACAAAATTATTTTAACAAGTTCGTTTCCTTATTTCTTGTTTCTTTAGTGATGTAATGTTAATGTGTGCGTGTGTTTAAAGCACACTTACTCAAATTTGCATGCACAAAAAAGTGCAGGTAATAATAAAACTTAGATCTTAGATTAGATCCACACAAGACTCCTTCTATTCGATTGCACTTGCCACTTGTTTATAAAACCTTTACATAATATAAAACAACCTACAATTAGGATGTATAGCATCTTTACAGTGTCCCAAAACACTTTCTAGAAACTTAAAGGAAACGGTGGAGCAGTAACAGATTTGACTGCAGGCCGCTTCCTCTGGAGGTTGAGCAGATGCGGCTTTTGTTTAAGTGAGTCTGTAATTAAGGACGAAGGGACAGAAGTCTGAAAAGCGTGACCTATTTTTTTTGTCTTTTGATCAGCTGTCAGAGGAGGAGCAGGAGGGGGGACATCACACTGAGAGAGACTCGGAGAGGACAAAACGGGATGAGCAGTCGGACAAAAAACAAAGTTTGACTCTCGGAGAGAGAGATAGTAAGAGACAGGACCTCTGGCCTGTTTTTGTGCTTTGAAAGGCCAGGAAATGCAATCAGAGTCACGTGGGATGCTTGTACTAATAATAATAATAATAATAATAATAATAATAGTAATAATAATAGTAATAATAATAATAAATACAATGATGTGAAGACTGAAGCTAAAAAATATAAACAAGCTTGAAAAGTTTATACACTCTCAACAACCCCTAAACTATACTCACCTTTGGACCAAAAATACACATAATGTATTCTAATACTTTGAATAAAAAACAAAAAAAAAGATATATATTGTATATATATAATTTCAGGTGAAAGCGACAAATTAAGGGTACAAAGAAATATACCCATGATTTAAGGCACTGTACCACTCCCGGGACAAGGTGGTATTTTCTTTTCTTTCTTTTTTTTTTTTTTTAAATAAAAGTGTACCTACTGTACATTTATAGCAAACTATGCTTTCTTCATTACATTTCCAAGCTGTAAAATAAAAATAGTATAGTATACTATTATGGTCAGGCTAATATTTTAAATGTGTTTTTTATTGATTAAATAAATGTGTGTAGTGAAATCACTAATGAAGTTATTTCGGTAGTAAAATAGTTATTTTTCTAAAACTAAAATGTCTCTATTTCTATTAAATGATCCGATATATAAATGTAATGTATAGTTGTATTATGGATTTAGCTTAGTGCATACAGTTATGAAACAAAACAAAACAAACAAACAAACAAACAAATAAATAAGTGTACTAACCAAAAACAGTTGCATGAACTTTAACGTATCAGGTTTTAAATAAACCCGGTCTCTTGTAATGGATTAAATTACATAAACTGATTCTAAATGAGACTTAATGAGTAAGTTAAGACAGTGAGTCTAATCTAAAGATCAAACAAGGTGTGTGAAAATGCGATTTGGAACAGATTCTGTTTCTTTTTTTTTCTTTCTTCATTTTTTTTGTCCTCTTTCAGGCCATCTGCCATGTTAAGTGCAGCTTTATTGATCAGAGTCCTGGCGGACCCCACGCTGATCTATACACACACACACACACACACACACACTCCCCCACCTTGCTTTTTTCAGGGGTGATGATGCTCTTCCATGCATATGCACAGTTCTGTCCCGAGCGCTACGGGGTAAGTCTCTCTCCCTCTCTCTCTCCGTCTGTCTCTCTGTCTCTTGATCTGTCTCTCTCTCTCTCTCTCTCTCTTTCTCTCTCTAACACATTCCTTTGCCATTTTTAGGTATTATATGCACGCGTTGGTCAGGAGGAAAGGGGCGGGGATTCATTTGAGACTGTTTTATCAAAACCGCTGGAACTGTGCTATCACACACATTAACACACATTTGTACACACACACACACACACACACACACTGTAAATTTGGAAACGCATAGACTAAAACTCATGCTGTATAGGTCTATTAGTGTTTACTACATTTAAAAAAACACAAAACTATTTAGATGACATTACAATTGTTACATTATAAAAAGGAATACTACTATCTACATTATAGTTATAACATTTTCTTTAAATTTCCGGATACGTTTTTTAAATGTTTATTTAGAGTGTTGATAAATAAACTGCAATGTTTTTTCCTTTAAGACTTTTTGTTTAAATATTACTAAAAATGAGACACAATAGAGTCGATGAGATACATTATTACATTGTTTGTCATGTTGTTTATTTGCTTGTTTACCCGCAAACTGCTTAAAAGTTTTTCGTTAAAAACTTTTATTTTAAGTTGTAGTTTGGATGTAAAAGGGTAGAAAAAACTCACTAGCTATGAAATAATTTAATTGAATATTTATGAATGCTTATAAACGGTTTGAATCCGGTAATTTTTGTTGATGCACATTTAAAAAATTTTTAATTAATTAATGTTTTTTTATGACTTTTTGTTAGACAGATTCCTTTTGTTGTTAATGTATTTTTTTTAAGTTAAACTTTTAAATTAATCTTAATAACTCATTATTTATTCATTATAATTATTCTAGGCTACTAAGCCGTGTTGTACTTTGTGATTGCATTCTATCCGAGAAGTTCATTATATCAGAGTTGGTTACTGTTTTTTTTAATTAATGACATTAAACCAAATTTTTTAACTTGTTGATTTAAGATGACATCAAGAGTTTGAGGTTTTAGAAAAAAAACTACGAGATTAATTTACAGGAAATTAGACTTGCTTCAAAAGTATTATTATTATTATTTCTATTATTATTATTATTATTATTATTATTATTATTATTAGTTTTACTTGTTTTGAATGACGTTGTATTAGCAGGCCTATAGCTAGAAATGGAGGAAAACGAGCCCTTTTTTATGTCTAATGTATTTTTTTCCTATTAAATAATTATTCAAGGCTAGTGGTTTTGCTTTGTGTTTGAAATCGTAAATCCCATCAACACACACACACACACACACACATGGGCGCGCGCGCGCGCACACATGCACGCACTCACACACACACTTTATCTGCAGCTTTCTCACTTCATCACAGTAGCTATCTCTATCAGTGCAGGAATAATGACATTTAAAGAGTCGGTGTTGGTGCTGATCGGGAGATTGATTAATGGTTAATGATTAATAGGTGATTAATGGGTATTTATTTCGCAACTTGGAATGCAGCTGCAAACATCAGGATCATCAAGATGATATCCTTTTCCTATAATAATTATTATTATTATTATTATTATTATTATTATTATATTTAAAAAAAGATTTTTTTAACAGGCCTAAAATTTAATCTAATCATTTTATTATTATTATTATTATATATTTTTTCTCAACATGATCCCCCCCCCCCCCCCCCCCATATAAGTGTGTAGGTGGAAATCGGCGTTCCTGTAGGCAGCAGAGACACTGATTTCCTATAAATATCCGTCCAGATCCGCTGAGCAAGCCTGTAGCTGAGAGGAGGATAAATACAGACTAAGAGCGTGATAAAATCACTAAAAATCAAAGGCTCGATATTTCCCGCGCTTTCTGCCTGTTGTCTGTTATAAAGCAGGTGGTGTGAGGCAGAGCGCTGTGTATACCACAGAGAATGTTCTAGAGCTGTGAAGAACAGAGGAATTCTAAAGAAAATTCCAACTTACAGTAGATTTACTTGTGTCTAAAGATGTTCACACTCTGAAGAAGATTCTAACGCCCTGGAGAAGATTTGTAAACTCTGAAGATATTTCATAAACTTGAAACAACAGTTAAACACTCTGGGGAAGATTCATAAGACTCTGAAGTAGATCCAAACACTCACGAAAAAAGATTTGTGAACTCTGAAAAATATGTGAGCACTTTGAAGTAGATTTTAATGTTCTGTAGAAGATTCATAAAGTCAAAAGAAGCTTCTAATGTTCTGGAGAAGATTGCTCCGGAATAGATGCTAGTGCTCTGGGAATTATTCAAACACCCTAAAGGAGATTCTGAAAAAAAAAACCCTCTTCCCAGTTGTGTTGGACTAATGGCACTTAGTTATTAACCTAGTTAACCCAGTGTAAGTATGTATCCAATGATGTAAACTTTAAAGCACTTTTTGTAAGTCGCTCTGTATAAGAGCGTCTGCCAAATGCCTAAATGTTAATGTAAATGTAAGTTTTGAAAAAATATCCAAACACTAATGAAGATTTAAAGATAGATCAAAAGAATATTTGAACACATTGAAGCAGATTTTAATGTTCTGAAAAAGATTCCTGAACTTGGAAAAATGATTCTAAGAAGAGTCTAAGCTCTGGAGAAGACCTGTAAGCTCTGAAAAAGATTTCAATGCTTTTGTGAAGATTTGTAAATTTGTTGTGGAATGGACTTAAACACCAGAACACCTGAAAATGCTTCTAATGTTCCAAAAAAGAAATACGTTCACACATGCTGGTGAAGAACTCTGAAGAATATTTTAATGCTATAAAGTGCGGGAGAAGATTCATAAACACTAAAGAACATGTGGACACTGTGGGAAGTCCAGAAATGTTGAAGAAGATTCTAAAACTTTGTAAAATATTTGTAAACTTTGAAGAAAGACAAAATTGTAAGAATCTGAAATAGATTTGATTGCTTTAAAGAAGATTATTAACTGCTGAATAAAAACTTCAAAGTAGATTCTAATGCTTTGGATAAGATTCATTAAACTCAGGAAAAGGTTTAAGCACTCTGATGAAAACTCGTAAACTCAGTAGAAGATTCACAAACTTTTAATATTCGAACACACTGCGCATTATTTATAAATTCAGAAAAAATCCCTTAAGCTCTGGAGAAAATTTGGCAACCTTGGGAGATGATTCCAATGCTCTGGAAATTCACTAGAGAAGATTCAGTAAAGTCTTAAATGTTTTCTGGAAATGTTTTAAAATGATTGACAATAATTTTAATTCTGTATATAATAGAGGAAGTTTCACTTTACACATATTTTGACTATATGTGCCAACACCGAGGTTCAGAGCTGGAGCTGGTGGAAAAGTCCATCCAGATAGAGTAAGTAATCCAAACTCAAAGACTCTAACACTTTGAAAGAAATTCTAATTCTTTGAAAAAGTCTCTTTGACAAGTTCTTTATAATGGAGAGTAAAAACCTGACTTGATGTTTGAGATTCTAAATCTAAAGATGGAACTGAAGTGGACAAATAGCAGAATTTATTTTCTTCTAAAACATTTTAAGTTTGTTCAAACTTATTAAAATTATACTTAAAAGTCTTTTAATGATAAATACTCAAGCAAATATATTATATGAAAAAAAATCATATTATTGTTACTTTTTAGTTAAAAAATAGACAGTAAGAAGAAGAAGAAGAAGAAGAAGACTTCTCAAAAATAAATCTCATACACAGTTTAAATTCCTTCATTACATTCTATCCACAGGTGTAACAATACGAGCTCACGCGTTTTGGTTTAATTCTTACCTTCTGGCCTTGCTGACGATCGAATCACTTATGATCGTTTATCTCTTATTAATTCCACGCAGATATTCAAAAGCAGGTTTTTAATCCGTCCTTGTGTTATAACGGCTTTGCAAATGAATAAGCAGCCTGCGAGAGTAACCGTATCGACTCCTCCTGGTAAAGTGAGGATTTAATCCTCACCACATTAAAGCCTCTCAGCAGGCCTGCAGTTGTAAGTCGGCCTGAATGTAAGTGTAAATATGTCTCCAACCTGCGACTATAAACACCATCCGTTCTAAGTGATGGTCATATTGATTTCTTCTTTCAGAGTGATTGAAGCTGTGCTTAGAAAGCTCGAGTTAATTAATAACTAGCCACGGTTTGCATACACACACACGCACACACACACACGCGCATGCACACACACACACCTTCGTGTGGTATTCTCATTTTTATTCGAAGCATTCCAGGACAATCCGTTTTCCATAAGCAATACATAAATTGTGTTGAAATTGTGTGTTACATTTTTACCTTCTGTGTGTATGTGTGCGCGTGTGTGTTTAGGTTTTTTTTGTACAGTGTGTGCATTTGACTGGTGACCTTTGGCCCCTGGCCTTTGACCCCTTTATCACAGCCCACCAAACACACACCTTGCAGCACTGGTCAGCTTTTTACAGCTCGTCCATGTTGCACAAGGCAAAGCTGAACACATGCATTTTATTCCTATTTTTTTTTTTAAAACTTATATTATAATAAAGACAATAATTTTACTTTACTTCCTGGATTCTTTTTTTGGGAGGAAAATAAAGGCATTTGATACAAGTCTTTATTTGTTATCATTGTAATCATTTCATTAAATAAATGAAAATAGGATTTGATTCCAAATCTCTTGCTGCATTTATTTAATGCTTATGGAGTCTGTCCATCATATAGGAGGACAAGGTTTTTAAAATCAATAAGACAAAACAAAAAAAAAGACAGATTGAAAAGACAGACTATTAAGAAGACATAGAGATACTGAGATAGAGAAAGAGAGAGGGAATATTAAAGTGAAAGAGACATAGTGAGAGACGCATGCAAGATGAAAGACAAACAGACACAGAGAGACTGTGGTAGAGAGAAAGAGACATAGAATAAGAGAGTATGTAAAAGACAGACAGACAAACAGTTAGGCAGTGAGACAAACAAACATACAGACAGACAGACAGACAGACATGCATGCATATATACATACAGACAGACAGACAGACAGACAGACAGACAGACAGGAAAAGAAGGAAAGAGAGACTAACAGACAATGAAAAATACACATGAAAGACAGAAGGACAGACAGAGACAGATATATAGTGGGAATCTTTTTCCAATAAGCTAAGAATGCTTGAAAAATAAAATGTATTAAAATAAAAAAAAAAAAAAGCATTTAAATTTGAATTAAATCAAACATGTATAGACTCTATAATTATTAACATTAATATGAAATCTAATGCAATACAATTTATACTACTACAAATAGTAATTATTATAATAATTCTGAGTCTGTAGAAATAATTTGTAAGAGATTAACAATTGCACAGGAAGTCTCAGGCTCTGTGAATGTTGTTACGTTGTGTTTTTCCTCGACACACACACACACACACACTCTCTCTCTCTCTCTCTCTCTCCTCCCCGATCCCCACAGGCCAGGCTCAGCGAGCCCCAGTGTATCGATTAGCCTCAGCCCACGTTTGCATAATTTCTGTTTCAGAGTCAGAAACACACTCTTTATCGCCTCAGCTTCCATCCTGATTCGTGTGTGTGAGCGAGCAGGAATGTGTGTGCTTCTCTGTGGGGCCTCGGCCCGATCACGCCGCTCAGACGGAGCTGATTAGCATCTTAATACAGTCACAAAGCTGGACAAAGAAAACAATGTGAGACGTGTGAAGAGAATAAAATAAAATAACATAAAATAAAATGGAATCTGATAGAATAGAATAAAATAAAATAAAATAAATTGATGCTTTAATGGTGCAGTTCATATGAAATTTTAAATGTGAAGCCTTTAGACATTTTCACATGTAGAACATAGTTTTAAATGATCAGGTTATTTTCATGATTCAATTATTTTTACGTGCAACGTTATTTTAGAACTTGATTTTTCCTCAAAATGTATTTAATTTCCTATTGTGATTGTTTTACATGATTGACTCATCTCTACATCTGTATATATTTTTTTGTGATTCCCAGCTATTTTTTTAACATGTGATTTTTTTACTCATCATTCATGTCTTTTCCAAATATAATTCCCACATGTCACATGTATCATTTATTCCCACACATGATTCCCACAGGATTCATTAATTTTCACATGTGATTTATTTCACAAAATTCAGTTCAGGTGTGATTTCTCTGATTTATTTGTTCTCATGTGATTAATTCATTCTCAAGTGATTTTTTCAACTGCATGATTATTTTCACACAATTTATATATATGTGTGTATGTGTGATTCTTTCACACATGGTTTGATTCTTTTTGTTGTTATATAAAAAAGCCATAAGTGTGAAACAATTGCGTCGATCACTTAATTCACCATGCTCAATTAGTGACATCATCCAAACACAAATATATAGATAATTTCCACTGTGCGTCGGTACCACAAGAAGTAGTTTGCAGCAGCAAAATTTCTCTTGGTTAAAATGTACTTATTGTGATTATTTAAAAAAAAATAAAACAATTAAAAATTAAGAATTACATGTTAAAAAAAATGTATGAATTGAGTCATGCTGGGAATCGCAATAAAAATATATATGTAATGAATCATCAGAGGAGTCACATGTAGTGATGAATCAATCGTGTAAAAGAATCACATTAGGAAATTAAATACATTTTAAGGAAAAATCAAGTTGTAAAATAACGTTGCATGTAAAAATAATCTTTAAGCTTAACTAGACCTAAATATTTGTTTTAGGAAGCAAAGCGAGCCAATATCAGAAAATACGCTTAAGACTAAAATCATGTTCTACTGTTTGTTTTTTGTTTCCATGATTTAAAGCAAGTTAAATTTCAAAGCAATTAAATCTAATAAAATAAATCAATAAGTAGATTAGAGAACCACTGAATAGTCACAAAGAGTTTTTTTTATTCTTACAGTTTACTAATCTCAAGACGATGATCTTAATTTTTTATCTATAGAGCACTTTTATTAAAATATGTCTTTTATATACACTGTGTGATTTAAAGATCTAAACAGTGAATTTATAATTAAGGATGCTAATTAAAAAATGCAATGTATAATGACTGTAAACTAGCTAATAGAATAGTTAATTTATGGTTCATAGTACAAACTTATGCAACAAAGTGAAAGAGACAATAATTAAGGACGGGTTCTCCTGTATGTTCTGTACGGAATATGAAAGAGCTATAGATCTGTTTCCACACGTGATGTTCAGAACGTCAAACAGTAAAACGATCCATTTGTAGTCGAACATTCGGCCGTTTTATACCATGCCTTCAAACACAAAGCCGAAAAGCAAAGCTTTAATGACCTTTAGACAGAATTCTGAGTGTGTGTATGTGTGTGTGTGTGTGTGTGTGTGTGTGTGTGTTTGCTTTGCTCTACAGTGTGATTGTGAGAACAGCTTTAGCTTCATGCACCATGTGTTTTTTAGTGGGAATCAATGGCACTGCAAAGCCTCCTCTCACAATACACACACGCTTCAAAATGGCCACTCGAGTCACAGAGACACTCGGCTTTGTGACTCAGAAGAGCACAGGCTTTACAAAATTGCTGGACCCCCGGTCTTATGGCTTGCATCGAAATGTTTTGATGGCAAGTGTGACGATCTTGATGAAGAACTGACACAATAGAAAGTAATAATAATTTAGAGCATTTAACAAAATTGAGTATCATATTTTGCATCAAATAAAAAAAAAAATCAGTTGTAGGAAATGCAGGACAGATTTTTTAATTGTAAAATAGTAGAAATTTTAATATTTAAACATAAATAGCTTTTTCACATTTAAACACTGATTTTTAAATATTAAAGGTGGAATATGTACATATTTAAAAAACTACTAACCTACATACTATAAAGAAAAAATCTGTAAAAATGCTAAAATTTAATACTAAATGTATAAATTCTTCTTCTTATTCTTATTATTATTATTATACAAATAACAAAATTTTTAACTTAAAAAAAATTGTTTGGTAAAGTAAACAATGAGAACACTGGGAGGCCGGTTACATCATCCTGCTTAATCTTTGACCCCTTTTTTCAACCACAGAGGTCAGGGGTCACGGCAGGCACGTGGCCCTCAAAAAAGGCCAGATACCAGATTTGCTAAGCATGTTAGCAAATACATCCTCATCATCACAATCGTTGTCAGTGTTGGGGGACGTTCCTTTTTAAAGTAACTAATTACATCACAAAAATATTGTCTTTAAAAAGTAATCAGTTACATTACAGCGTTACTTTCTGATAAAAGTAACCAGTTCGAGTACTTTTCCATTGCAGAAAATGAAAACTTCTTTGTGATTCCTCATGTATGTTGTTTTAGTCGAGACCTTTATAATTATTCTACCATCATCATTAAGTGAAGTTTGGCTCAAAATCTGGTAACTACTAATACCCCTATCTCATCCACGCGGTTTCGCGCGGAGGCCGTAAGTACGGTTCATCATGATTCACCGCGAGTTTTGGCGCTGTGATTAGGTTTACATCTTTCTGTGCGTCGGCCCTCGTATAGTTAAACCGCACAGGTGAGATAGGGGTATAACAGCAGGAATAACATAGGAGGGCGGGTTATCGGGGGCGGGGCTTGTAGGACGACTTTCACAAACACACACACACACAATAATTGGGAATCACTGCTGTCTGGCTCACGGATTTCGGAATAACGGGTTACTTTTTTGAAAAAGTACCTAAATAACTTAGTACTTAAATGGAGGACCTAACGCGTTAGATTACTCGTTACATCAAAAAAGTAATCCAAGTACTCTACACCCAACACTGATTATCAACAAAAACATCACTTGTTTTTAAAGCGAGCACATTGCAGAAATTTCATAAAATACCAAACTGTGGAAAATACTTAACATACATCTGGATTTTTTAAAATACTCATAAAAAATAGTTTTTTATTTTGGGTTTTTTTTTGCAAAAGCTAAAAATCAAGCAAAACAAAAGAATAATCCTAAAGGCATACAACATCGCTGAATAAAAGCGGAATCTTCTTGCAATCGTGACATCAGAACATTAAAAACAGAGTGTTTTTATTTCCTTTCTTTTAAAGGTAATCAATAAGCTGTGTCTCTCTTCCCCGCTCGAATCATGGATTCCTGATACTGCATGGCTCCTATTATTGTTTTTAATTGATGTTTCTTGTTTTAAATCATTTTAGAAAGTATACTTGAAAGAAATACCACCTAAAAAAAGTGTAGACTCTGCACATGGCTTAATGGCGAGTTATTGACCAGGCCTGTTGAAGAGGGAGTTGTATAATGGTGATTTATGGCATCTGTAAACAAAACACAGAGGAGATGCATTGGCTCTCTGGGACGACGGCTACGATGCCTGTTAGGGAAGTAACATCATGTTTAAAGGACGTCTCTAACCCGCAATGAAAAGAGAAACTTCCATTTCTCCGATTGAACAGCTGTTGGTTTACATGCGGGGATTCGGCTCAGCCGTCCACTTACACTGTTTGATTAAGAGTACGGGGGGGGCTATTATTTTTATTTTTTCCTGCTTTTCATATTAGGACAAGACTTAAAACTAATCTTTAAGGCTATCTATGTAAATCTGTGTAAATCATCTTTAAGCAGAAAAAAATGACAATTCCAAAAAAAAACATCAGATTTTTATTCAGCCTGCTTCATGATCAAATCAGATTCATGTGTCCTGTTGGAATCAATTTATAATTATAAATGACTATTATCTGACTCTAATGTGGACGTGTCTGTCCTCTGAAACGCACACCGATACGTCTTTGCTCGCACCATCTGAGTTAAAACGTCATATTTCTGCGACCGCTCTTTTATTTCAAACAACAATCTGATCAACTATCATGGTGTATAGAAGTGACTCTGATCTGATCTGAACAACATCAGATTTCTGGCTTCAGTTGGCTCTTAAAAAAAATCAGATTTGTGTCACATTAAGGTAAAAAAAATTGTTTTGGCTTGTAATGTGAATGTAGCTGAACAGCTAGGGTTCTTAAAATCACAAGATTTACACTTAACAGAATGATAGTTCAGTTTAAAGAAAAGGGTGAAACGGTGACATGACCTGCTCGACCTTTCTGAGACGGGGTATTCATGCTGTTCGAAGGTCTGTTGAGATTAGAATAACCCTCTCATTCTATTCCTAAGTGAGTCATTGCACTTAAAGCACCTAGAGCAAAGTCAACAAAGTGTTAATCATGTGTTAATAGCTAAACCTTACTCGTTCCAAAATTGTATACATTTTGGTGCGTACATGTTATCATAAATCTATTGGGGTCTGATGGGAATATTTTACATTACCAGAGCAAGCTTTATAATAAACTTATCGTAAAAAAAAAAAAAAAAATTCCATGTAAGAACAGTGTGAATAAATACAAGGAAAGGAAATCTCATTAAAATAAATGAATGGGAAAAATCTGAAGATCGGATGCGGAAACGTGAAATCATGTGATTTCTGATGTTTTACCAGACTATACAAGTTAAATGAAACATTGAGAAGTGATTTCAACATTTACAAGTAGCACAATAAAATACAAACATGAATGTTAAGATAATAATAATTAGAAGCTACGAAGTTATAAAACTTTACCTGCTATACTTTTTGATTTCAAATACAGAATTTGCTAAACTTTTCCTTTTTCACATCATACTTTAAACATTCCTCAGATTATTTTGCTTGTCTCATTACAGCATCCTGTATACACATTCATTTTTTTATGTTGGAATTATATTCAGATTTAAACACAAGGGCGCATTATTCTATTTAAAAACTGCCGGGGTGCAAACTTCAATGTTCAAATGCCAGTGTGGAGTTATGAGATTTATAAGTTATAAGATTTATGAGTGTTAAGCTTTGCATCATTGTTTAAAACATTTCAAAAGGGTTAAACAGGTCATTCACAAACCAGACTTTTATTAGTCTTACAACATAAACATGAGCATTACTGTACTGAGTGTAGTAACACACGATCCATTGCTATAGCATTAGCATTTACAGTAACATCCACGTCACAGTGCAGTGTTTTGACTTTGAAAATTATGCTATGATTAAAAACAGTAAAAACATACAAACAAAATATTTTATAAATACTCTCTAGTACTTCATTTGACTTCCTTTCGCTTCGGATATGCTCTAGTTCATGTGTGTAAATGATTCCTCGTGCTCCCAGAACCACTTTGAGACACTGAAATACGGCCGTACCATCAGGTGAGAAACCCTCCATAGATGTGATGCTCTGGTGGTTCAGTACATTCAGGTGGTCAGCTGACTTCATTTTATTGCCCCATAATGTTACTGAGTCGAGACCTGAGTAACTGATCAACCCCAGATCATAACACTGTCTCCAGAGGCTTGTACAGTGGACACTATGCATGATGGGAGCATCGCTTCATGTCCTTCCCTTCTCACCCTGACACGCCCATCACTCTGGAATAGGACTCAATCTGGACTCATCAGGTCACATGTCATATTGTGTGTATGTGTGTGTGTGTGTGTGTGTGTGTGTGTTTGTATGGAAATGCTTTTACTTTCACTATTAAACAAGGCTTTAATTTCTACTCACTAGTTTTTACAATGTAACTTCACCAAGTATTTAAGTGATTTCTGATCAAAATAATTGAATACATTTTTTTTTTTCGCTCCTCACTAGTTGAGGGTTCAGCGTATCCTTCCAGCATTTAATAATGCATTGGACAGTTCTTAACCCGATTCCAGTCATTTTAACGTTTTATTTGCCAGGCTGTGTGTTAGAGTTGTGTGTGCTGTAGTCAAAACAAACAAAATAAATAAATAAAAGAAAGAAAAATACACCACAGACAATATTTATGCATTATTTTTTATTTTAAATTATTTTAAATTTATTTATTTATTTAAACATTTGCATTTACGACTAATTAACTTCAGACATACTGTAAAGCCTCAAACTCAGGATTAAGCTAAAAGCCAGTCCAATTAAAAAGCTGCTTTTAAATAGATCATGAAAAGAAACTTTATTGGTTTTAGATGGACCATGCAAGCCTTTCGTGTTGTGCACACATTTCTCTGTGTTCAGATTGTGTTTAACATTTTTAAGATAGTGATATGCCATAAATAATCGGAAAATAATGATTAACCATAACCATCTCTTCTGGACAATATTTGCTCTAGATTGAACTGTTTAAATATTATGTTCAACTATGTATGTACAGTGGGTACAAAACGTATTCAGACACACATTTTTATTAATGTAAACACAGCACCCCATATTGACAGATAAAACACAATGTCAATTCTCGACCTTTTTGCAGATTTATTGCAAAAAAAAAGATGAGCTCAGAGACAGGATTATGGCAAGGCACAGATCTGGCCAAGGTTACAAAAAAAATCTTCTGCATTTAAGGTTCCCAAGAGCACAGTGGCTTCCATAATCCTTAAATAGATGAACCCTTCCTAGAGCTGGCCGTCCGACCAAACTGAGCTATCGGGGGAGAAGAGCCTTGGTGAGAGAGGTAAAGAAGGACCCAAAGGTCACTGTGGCTGAGCTCCAGAGATGCAGTCAGGAGATGGGAGAAAGTTGTAGAAAGTCAACCATCACTGCAGCCCTCCACCAGTCGGGGCCTTATGGCAGAGTGGCCCAACGGAGGCCTCTCCTCAGTGGAAGACACATTAAAAAACACCTGAGGACTCCAAGATGGTGAGAAATAAGATTCCCTGATCTGATGAGACCAAGATAGAACTTTTTGGCCTTAATTCTAGGAGAAAACCAGGCACTGCTCATCACCTGTCTAATAGAGTCCAAACAGTGAAACATGGTGGTGGCAGCATCATGCTGTGGGGGTGTTTTTTCAGCTACAGGGACAGGACGTCTGGTTGCAATCGAGGGAAAGATGAATGCGGCCAAAATTATAATTGCGTTAAAATAATGAAGGAGTGGCTTCAAAACAACTCTGTGACTGTTTTTGAATGGACCAGCCAGAGCCCTGATTTAAACCCAATTGAGGATCTCTGGAGGAATGGCAGAGGACCCCCAAATCCAGGTGTAAAAAACTTGTTGTATCTTTCCCCAAAAGACTCATGGCTGTATTAGATCAAAAGGAAAAAAAGAAAAAAAAAAAAGAAAAAACTTAAATAATTTTAGAAAATGGCTGCAATATAACAAAAAGTGAAAAATGTAAGGGGGTCTGAATACTTTCCGTACCCACTGTATAAGACAAACTTGAGGTGGTGGTTCAGGCAATTGAGGTTCTGGGTTTCTGGTTGGAGGGTCAGGGGTTCAGGTTCAGGTTTCCTCTACTGGCCACTTGTTCAAGGCCCTTAGCTGTATGACTATATAAAACACCCAGTCAAAGAGATGCAGATACTTAGTGATGCAGATACTTACTGATATCTGTTTAATTTATTATTAAGACTGAATTTTCATGGAGGAAGAGGAAGAAAATCCTATCAATCATATCAAATCATGCCAGTAGAAGAGGGAATTTATTTGAGCTCCCAATGAGAAATGAATCCTGTCTGAATAGGGGTTTATATTCCAAGGCTTATTATACCCATAATAAGGCTTATATAATATAGTTGAAGTAGTAATATAAATACCCCTGAAAATATTTTGCTCTGCAGTGTAAAAGTAAATAATAATAATAATAATAATAATAATAAATAAATAAATAAATAAATAAATACATACATACACAGTATTTGGTGCTTGGACCTCTATTATTATCTACGGCTTTTTCTTTTTTTGCCCCCTCAACAAGACCCCTACTTGTATAGATTATATTAACTGTTGCTATATTTTAAAAACGATTCCCTATTTACTTCATGATTTGGAGAGGGTATATTATAATATTGCAATAAAATTTATAGCACACAGACATGTTTTTTATGATAAAATGTACTACTATTAATTTCCTTCTTTGCAGGTTAGAAGCATGTCTAGCAAGCATCCTGACATGTGTAAATACATTTCTGATTTTCAATCAGAAGAGGCTGTTTATGTCTATGGAGTACCGGGGAAAATTCGCTCAGATCCCATAGAATCCCATCCAAATAGGGCGTTCTATTCTGGAGTAAAATATTGCTGAAAAATTAACTCTAATCTTTAATACTTTTTCTTTATTATAAAATTAGATGAGGTTTTACACGTGTTTTACACTTGATTTCAAAATCTGGACACCATGAGCTGATCAGCAATGACTAATTTTTAATATAGTGCATAAAAAAACAAAATAAGAGCCCTAACATTGTTCACATCCATAAATAAAGGTATGCATTGTGTTTAACCCAGTTTCACTTCGTTTTCTGTGTGTCTTAGAGAAAGCCAGAGAGCTGAACACTTTGTGTAATTAGTTTTTGCTAACAACAAAAAAAAAATTAATATGTTTACAAGAGACAAAGACTAATGACCGGACATTAGATCAGAACAGTGAACTCTAGTTATAACATATCCAGTTACACACATTATGGTCAGCTTTAATTGCTAAGGAGAAAAACTGCTTGGTCCAAGACACAAAACGAAGCTCCATAGAGGAACATGGATGTACAGTAGATGAAGGAACAGCCTGTGAACATCTCGCTGAGTTCTGTTCGGTCACGGCATGATCGCTGCTCTTTGGTAAATTAACTCATACACCAGAAATTGTATGAACACTTACAGTGGCATAAACCTTTTAATGAAACATAATATTTCAAACAGTAACTTACAATCTGAATCAATACACACACACACACACAAAAAAAATAAAAAATAGAGCAATGAGTGTAAACTTCGGTTCTGGACATTCTACAATGAAGAATTAACAGCAGATACAATACAGAGGTCTGTTCGTGCCACTCAGTAGCTTTAACTTGATCAAAAATTATAATTGAACAAATCTGAAAATCAAATAATAAATAAATAAATAACGTGATATAAAAAATATTACAAAAACTGGAAATGCTAAATACATTTAAAATAAATATCACAAATACAAATTATTTATTTAATTACTTAATCATTTATTTATTTTTATAGTTTATTTAAAAGTCCTAAACAAGTTTTAGTAGTTCACTATTATTAATTTAACGATTAGATGAAATATTTTCTTTTTTTAACTTATTAATCAAAAATTTAAAATAATTTACTGAAGGGCACACATTTAGATGAACTTATAATTTAAAAAGAGATTTTTTTTTAATCACTCATCACATATTATCATAAAAACATGATTTTTAATTGCAGGTGTTGTGCTGTCATAAAGATAATTAGTGATGAGTCTGGACTCTGTATATATATATATATATATATATATATATATATATATACTGTTTATATACAGTCAGGCAAAAATGTGTACACAATTCATAAACAATATATAAATATTTGAATACTAAATCTATTGCTAAAAGTTATATATAACAATAATATGATAAAATTATATATTATATAATATTAATATAATATACATCATACTATATTTCTTTTCCTGAAGTGTGTATACATTTTTTAGTATACATATATATATATATATATATATACAGCTAAAACACACACACGGCTTTGTGTATTGAATATTCATTATTCAATGTTGATTTTATACATTTATCAATTTTCTGATTTATTTATATGGCGTTTGATTTATTATTTAGATTTAAAAAAATTAATGTATATATATATATATATATATATATATTCCAGATTATCATTGAGTGGCACAAACGAGACCTCATGAAAGTAGACTGCAAAGCCAAGGAACCTCCTCAGTATACCTCTGTATAAACATCCACATTAAATCATCTTTCACACAATCTTTATTCATCTACAGTACAATGTGAACTCATGGAAATCTCAGCAGAAATAGTTTTTATTTTCCCCTAAGGAACCGAGGCGTTCGTGTACACGGGCAGGGATTTCCACTGATCTTACGGTAAGTTTGGCTTGTAATTTTTTGTGTTGTAAATATATCTGCTGCTATGTTAAGCATTACTTTATCTGTGCTGTGCGGTTTCATGTGGACGCGCCAATAAATTCGCAGCGCAGGCCGCTTAATAAGCAGATGAAATACAATACGACTAAGTACTGGAAAATACAAAAATTAGCATTGTGCAACCAATACTCGAACTTTCCCGATCTGTCTCTGATGAGTGTGTTTCCCAAAAGTACCAGCAGCTCGTATGAAAAATACACACTGCAAATTTATTAAGGGTTTATGAAACTAGGGGGAAACGACTTTTATGTAGGTCAAGTGTTCACTGGATAGTTAAGACAGAATCTCTTTTATGTAAAGGTTCTACGCAGAACTACTTTTGAGAGTGGTGTGTGTGTGTGTGTGTGTGTGTGTGTGTACGCACTTTATAAGGGAAAGCTGAGACAAAGACAGCAAGCCAGTTTTATGTCCCTGTAAAAATCCTAAAGCTGTCCAAACCTCCATCTGTAAAGCCTAAAACCCCGGCCTGTGACCTTCTAACCTCAACCTCTGACCTGTTTGGCGCGGGGCGAGAGGTCCATGTGCATCTGTCGGGTATTACCGCTGCAGTTAAATGTGTGTAAGGTGCAAGATTAGAACCGCCCAATTCTGAGGATCTGCCCGGACCCCACTTTTATTTAGAAGCTTCCCAGGGAATAAAACATCTCAACATACACGTCTTTTCACATACAGGTATTTGAATATAGATATAGATAAATATACGTATATATGTTTATATAATTCTCACACACATTCAAGACAACATTCTGATAACATTCACGAAATGTGCAACATCTCAGTAAATCAGCGATCACAGAACAAAGCCTATCTGTTGATCAGGAAATGCTGAAATTCTGGAGTTTAAAGGTGCAGTTAGTAATAATTAAAGGTCTTCGTCAACCTGTTATTATTCGTTTCATTCGGGATATTTCCTAGGAATCTTTGCAGCACGGACGTGCATAGCGTCTTCCTTTCAGGCGTTTTTGCTTTTAAAAAAATTTCTGGCCCTGAAATTACACTAGCTCCACCCACATTTCCAGGAAAAGGCAAGTCATAAGGGATACTGGAGGGCTGAGTCAGGGGGCAGGAGCAAAGGCTTTGTCAGGGTTTTCACTGTAGGTGCAATTCACCTTGAAAACAAAACAAAATCGACCATGTAAAAGCTATAAACTGCTCCTTTAAAATACAACTTTACACCCTTACAGACTGGCTCCTTTACAGTATCCCCTTCTTTCGTGATTAACCCGACTGCTGTCTAATCAGAGTGGTTTATCTCCGTCTGAATTTCCACTACAGAATTCAATAATAACTCTAAACATTTATTAATCGCACGTGTCTAGTCTATATAAGTGAGAGCCTGTCTATATGACGATCACGTACAGGTATTGAACTTATACTGTAGATGCACACTGACATGTGATGTAAGAATAAACGTCGCTCTCTGTACTACTAAAATAACTATGACTATGTTTACATTCATTTTTATATTTATTTATTTTTTACATTCTAAACGGAATAACCGTTAGCACACGAATCCGTCATGTTTACTCTCGTTCAGCAGCACTTGATCTTGAAGCACCCTTCAGAAAGAGCCCGCTGATTTTTTTTTATTCCCCTAGATATACAAAACTTTATTGTATTGGCATGTCATTTTATTAATTATATGAGCCTTTAAAGCAAACAGGGTCTTCAAATGTCTCATAACGGCGTATTACTTCTGAGCCTCGGACTGACGCAAACACGTTTTCATTGCTGGTCTACTGTAGGTCAGATACAAGTCAACGAGCCTAGAGACGCCCTGGATTAGGTCTGTGTTTGCTAAAAACGAGCATGGCTGATGTACTTCCTGCACAGATACAGTAAGTCAGGACATTGTTTGTAAAAGCTGCATCATAAAATTGGCCTGAAGGTTGCTGTTTGGCACTTGATGTCATCCATACTAGCATTTATATATAGATATATAACTATTTAAAGTTTGTTTATGTGGCTTACAAAAAGCCTCACGCTTCAAATCCTCAACTTCACCAAGCCGGTGGTGATTCCGGCCCGTGACCTTCCGACCCCTAGGCTTTGACCTCTATGCGCAGTGCGAGAGACACAGCTTGAGGATGCCCTCCGTGTGCATCTTGAATAGGAGCTTGAACTCGGTAGGCAGCTGGTGCGACTCCTGCCACTTGGTGGTGAACTTGGTGCCTTTCTTGTCGTAATAGTGGTAGGGCAGCTCCTTGCCCGTGTTCGGGTCCCAGCCGAAAGGCCAGAAGCCGTACAGGTGAATTTGCTCGCACAGGGACGAGGCCAGCGTGAACATCAGGATCCCTGTGCTCAGGCGCTTCGGGGAGAGCTGCTTCGTCTTCCAGTACCTGCAAACGCATCATGTGTTGAATTAATGTTGAACAAACGATCATCATTAAAACAAGTGGAGATGTTAACTGCTTGAAAGGGAACAAAATGACTAATGATAATTTGCATTCATTATTAGACTGTTTAAAAAACCCCAAACAACTTCATATTAATGCTGCTCATCACAATATCCGAAAGGAGTTTTGCACGTTTGTGAAAAGTTCACAAAGGATAAATTCACGGTTAAGAGTGTGGTTGATGGTCAACTCACGACTTCTGTATTCATGAACATTTTGAATGAACCGACACATTTGAACAGGAAGGAGTTTTGGTTTTATCTGTGGATGCTCGATGCAAAAGGTTTTTGTTTGTTTGTCTGTAGAACTTGTAACGGTTTCTCTTTGTGTTGCAGTTCACATTCTTGACAAACACCATGCGCTGCTGGTTCTGCTCCGGTCCGGTCTCTGCTCCTGTCCTGCTAATTTCTTTGTTACCTGTTCCGTAACAGTGTAGCTCTCTGTGCACCTTGTTTAATCGTGCATTTTTGTCTTTAATAAACCAAAGCCTTGTTTTCGTCTATATAAATAAAAGAAAGGTTTTGTCTGTACATTGGTCAGAAAACGCTCTTTCAATTATATCTTTACGGTTCACATATTGTAGGACCAGAAACCAGTCTCTAAAACATTTCTGTCTGTTTAACCGATTTTGTCACATCAAAATGTTAAGCAGAAGGGACTTTGGACAACTACTGTATAGCGCTTCAAGGGGGGTCGCGACTTAACAGAGTCAATAAGCGCGATAGTTCACCTTAAGTACACGGGTATGCAGATGACACGGAAACTACTGCAATGCATCTACACACAGCCCAAATCCCCACTAAACCCAAACGAATGCATGACACAGCATGGTTTACTCAAAAAAAAGGCAAGTGGACTAAAAAAACTGAACCTTCAAAGATGAATGGACAGATCAATTTATGCGTATTCTTCCTGCGGGAAGTCTAAAACCAGTTTGTCTTATATGTTCTGAAACTGTGGCGGTAATAAAAATTCATGTGAAGAACCACCGAGAAATAAAAACACGAGTCGTTAGAGCAAAGGAGAGGGCAAAATACCCAACCCGAGAGTGTTCTGTGCTAAAATCAAAATGTCGAGTAAAAGTGAAGTTATGAACAGTCATGTGCCGGATATAATAATCTTTGGCTGATGACTTAGCGATAAAAATATATAAGCTATTTAACCTTACAGAATGTGATTTCTTTGTACTAATAAGTTAGACAGAGAGTTCTGCCGTACAGAAAGACAGACAGACAGACATGTACGTGGGCTTCAACCTGAAATAACAACAGATTAAAGCTAATCATTAAAGCTAATCAGCTAATTAAAAAAAAATCTCGTCTGCTGATTAATTGAAATAAACATCAAATCTGAATTAAACCTAATAAATTTTCACAACCATGCTACAGCACACTGGAAGAAGGAATGCGGGAGTGAGGACTGGATAATGGCTCTACCAGGTGGTGATAAAAAGGCGTCCTGCACATACACGATCAGCAATAACACTACAAAACATTAACACTTTAACAATAATTATCAATTTTATACCAGTGGACTGGTGACAGGATCATGGCCACTCAAGGTTCACCCATGCTAATGCGGAACGAAGTCCAGCCCATTCGGTCTTATCCGACAGAAAAAGCCAATTCGGAACAACTTGCTTAAGAAAGTCAACATTGGTCATTATAGAAATGCACCAGAACACCCAGGGGATCACGGTCCGCTGCACACAGAGCCCAGCAGGCAAAGAAACCAAAGCCACAGATCCATGGGATGGGCCGGACCAACAAGTCCAACCCACAGAGGCTCCTCCTCACAACCCACAGCACCCAAATGATCTGCTGCAAATGCCCTCGTGCCAAGAAACATGGCATTCCCTTCCAGAGGTCTTGTGGAGTCACCCTGGTGGCACAAGGAGACACTACGCCGTAATGTGCAGTAAGGTTATGGCCGATCGGTTTAGATGAGGTCAGGATCAGGGGTAGATCAGTGGTTAAGGCACTGGACTAGGTTTCGGAAGGTCCAGGTTCAAACCCCATGACCACCAAGTTGCCCCTGTTGGGCCCCTGAGAAACCCTTAACCCCCAACTGCTTGGATGAACTGCTTTTTCCATGTGCAAAGACAAATGAAGCATGCATGTGTTTTCAAATAGTTGAATCTTTTGGTCAGGGTTTTTGAGATCTGGTGGAACATTGTACTACGACCTGAATATAGATACATAAATATATGTCTTTCAAAATATAATGTTTAAAGAAGTGACCATAATTTAGATGAAAAGCATCAAATCTGGTCAATAAAAAAACAAAAACACCCAGACTTTTGTACGCTACTTGTGAGGGTTAGTCAGTGTATTCGGTCATTAGTTTTACCTGAAAATCACAACATCCCTCACCAGGACGTGTGTGTTTGTGTACATTGTGTCTCTCCTCTAACATCCTCTTAAATTACAGCCAACATTAAACTCTTAGGGTGTCTTAGGCCTATCAGAGCGTCTTACAGGCAGTGATTGTGCCTCTTTAATGGGATTGGAGGAGATTACAGTGCAGTGAGGCATTTCTGGTGGCCGGCATGCTTAAGCCCCTCTTCAAAAACCTCGACGGGGCTCCATTCAACAACACCTCTCCAATTCTCTCCATCGATTCCTCTCTTTCTCTTTCTCTCTCATAAACCCTCTTCGTGTCTTATTTCTGTCTTTGTATTTGTGTTTTTTTGTCAGTCTTGTTTTGTACGGACTATATGAAGTCTGATCTGGAATGGGTTGGGTGTGGAAGTCTAGATACATATGAATTAAGATCTGATTTTGACTGATTTGTACTGTACACAAGTATAGCAGATCAGAACTACACAGTCTCTGCTCTCTCTCTAAATCAGCTCAGAATGCAATGGGGTGATTCATGGCTACCTGTTGACATACTGCATGATGTTGCCGGGCCAGGCTAACTGCACCCTCAGCTGCCCCCGATGCTCCACAAAGAAGTCCACCAGTGTGCGCGTGACCGTGGCTGAGGTGTGAAAGAAAAAAGCTGGAATCCACAGGATGACGCCGTCCAGCTTCTTCAAGCTCAGAAAGAAGTTGTTTCTGTCCTGGATGGTGAGCAGGTTGTTATAGTATTTCTCCAGAATGCTGGGATTGAATGTGGTGAGGTTCGTGCGGCGGCCCACGTCCCTGCGGAAGACCTCGGTGGGTGCGAAGTTGCAGCGGAAGACGAAGTCGTAGGCGTCGATGGCGGCACCGCACCGGCTGCCCGTCAGGATGCCGCTGTTTCCCACCACGGCGCACGTGTTGTAACGCTTGTTAAGGATGGGCGATGAGTCAGGCAGGAGGGAACGGAAGTTCTCGCCGATGGAGAAGACGTATTTATGGCTGGAGTAGTCGTAGTGCATAAGCTGACCCACACGAACGCTGCTCTTGGTCAGGGTGAAGTTACGTGGAACGTCGATGTACTGGGCAATCTCTTTACTGCAAAAAACAAAATACAAACTGAATTTGGGGACATTGGGTACAGGATCATTCTCAACATAGGATGATCAACGGTTCTTCAAAGGGTACTCTCGTAAGGGTATATCAAGATCATTTACATCATATTCGTCTGATTCTCAAGTAAATGCTGTGATGTAAAGTGTTTATGGACTTCCTCAGAGAGGGAAGCTAGCTTTAAACTTTTCTCTATATATACAGATGCCTACTAGGTTCTGGCAGATTTTTTTTGAGGGTTCTTCCTTTCATTTCTTTGTTCTTCTGCATTTTTAACAACATAGATTTTTTGGTCTTACAAAACGAATCTCTAGCATTTGTTCTTTAGAACGTCGAGCACATTTCATCAGTAAATGTAAATCAGACCCGCACACTCCCACAGTAGTAATCAGACTGACACTGGACGTGACCAATTCCAGATGTTTGCCTGTAGCTTGTTGAGAAACACAGAAGGTTAACTGGGTTACTCTGAAATATCTGTTTCAAGGACAATGATGTTTATGAGGAAATTAATTCATGTAAGACTGTTAAATATATTGTGTAAGGAATTAAACATGACAGGGCATAATGTTATAGGAAAATAATTAATGGCAGTATGTTTTAGGTTTTATTATAGCATAGGAATTTCCTATAATATTTAATTATGTCACTTTACACGCTTATATTTGCATGTAACATAGTGAAAGTCAAACAAGACAAAAATTAAAAACCTTTACGTCCAAAACTGAAGATGTCTTTAACAATAAAAGTTACTTTTAAAGGGAACAAAAGGCTTGGAAGTAATGGTTGTGAAACACTCTTCACAGCATTGGCATGGAAAAGATTGTTTTCATTGTAGCACTTAATATTCAGGATTCACTGGAATCCAATTTTATCACACCAGGCCTTGGAGCATTAGGGCTAGAAGTGCTTTTCTCTTTAGTCACCTAAACTTCTCAGATTTTAAATGCTCAAATATATAATAGATTACATTATATCTTTGGATCAGGCATGGCTTATACCAGTGACTTCATGAGGTCAAATCCTTAAACAAGGCCCTAAACCGCTCAGTTGCATAAAAAATGGGATAAATATAAGTCATTATGGATAAGTGCATCTGCTAAACACTTTAAATGTAACTATAAATGCAAACCACAACACGCAGTACATTACCTTTGCTCTAAATAGCCCGTCTTATTAAACTTCCACTTGGATGAATTCTCCTGCAGGTTCTCATTTAGGGCATTGTTCAAGGGTGTAAACGCTGGGTCCAGAAACTTCATCGCCAGTTGGGATCTACAGAAGAGAAACAAAAAGGAGGAAAAGGCATAAAAATACGAGGTCTACAGTAAGTAGGGGGGCAGCTGGTCAGTGGGGGCAACAGGAAAATAGAGTTTCCGTTCCATTTCACAGGAAGACCCGGTCATGATGTCACAGCGGTGGCAGCTGCTGAAAGTAGCTCGGATCAATGCCACCCCATCGGCCCCAGCGCCAATCCCCCCCACCTGCCCCGGGCAGTCAATGGCCATTCTAATTAAACTGCCTCCTTTTTAGACTTCAGACCTGGTCAGTTACTCAGCCTCACTCGTTAGGAGCTCGGGCTGGTTTATTAGTAAGGTCATTAAGCACGGGCGGATGTCTCCGAAATATTTGGAAGGGAAGCAGGCGGTAATCTGAGAGAAGCATGACTAAACTAAGCTGAGTGGATGGTTTGCGTTCTGAATGCTGTGGTTTGAGAATACGATTTCTGAAAGTCATCTCGCTTAAAACTCTTAAGCCTTAACTGAAAAGCAAGTCACGGTGAGGCCAGCAAATCACCCTACTGCGACAGCAGATGGTCGAAGCCTCCGTCTTTCCTTCCCTCCTTCCCTCCCTCTCTCTCTCCCGGAAAGCAACTCCTACGTGCTTCGGCAAAATGGCTCCCGTTTTATAACCTTGGATGCAACAAAAAGCACGCTGATCATTGGCAGGAAATTGAACTGCCATCTGAGTAAATCAGGACCAAGGACAGCTCCTCGGGGTTCCAGGCCAGTCTCAATCAGAGAGGCGAGCTTTACAACCTGCCACATGACATGAGTTTCATGGGCCTCTGAAAAAAGAGCCAGAAAGAAACATCTTCGAGTAAGTCTAAGACTTTGAGTCTTACTAATGGGCAAACGAATAGAGTCTGAATCCCAAACCTGATTTAAACCTCAAGCTCATACTATTCAGAACTGGGGTGGCGTGGTGGTCCAGCGGAAAGCGGCTACACCTCACTGCTACATGTGAATGAGTTTGTAAACGTGTGTCTGCGGTGCTCTGTAGTGGCCAGGATGTATCCCCGCCTCACATCCCGCGCTCCTGCGATAAGCTCCACTGCCACCCTGAGTGAAATAGAGTCCGTCCTGAAGATCAGTGAATGAATAAATGAATGATCGCAATTGATCGGTTTCTTGAGTTCACTCTTAAACATAAAGACATCAAGCTTCTTCATCACTGTGGGAGTAACCACCATGTGCGCACATTTTTATACTATTATTGTTTCATTTTTATGTGTATAGTTGCACATGGTGTATGTTTAAGTAGCTTTTTGGCTCAGGCTTTAAAGAAACATTAGTGGTTCATACAGTTCAATAGTGTATACTATATTTATGGTGGAAGATATGTACTTAAAGTCAAAAAGATATAGCCTAATGTTAACAACCCATCTACAAGGAAAGGACCATTTTTTTTTGGAGCACTTTTGGCATCTGGCAATGTTAAATGTGCCTCGAAAATGAAAAGGTGCATTTGGTAGGATTAGTATTTTCACAAAGTTCAGCCCCATAATATAAGCGCAATCACAGAGCATGTATAGAATGATTAACAGCAGGTACATCCGAACACAAACAATTATTTTGGGCTGTTTTTTCAATGATCTAACACATTTTGTCAAAAAGGCAAGCCATTCATCCATCCATCCATCCATCCATCCATCCAATTATCCCTTGTAGGGTCGTTGGGAGTCTTAAGTGTATCCAAGGAAGCTCAGTGCACAACTGACCCTGGATGGTGTAACAAACCACTGCAGAACAAAAGTGCAAACAGCCCGGAGACGAAATTCGAACCCACAACCCTGTAGGTGTGAGGCGACAGTACTAACCAATAAACCACCTGCGTTTCATGTTGGACATATTTTTAATGAGGTAATAAAATAAATCAACTACTATCTTTAATCTAGCAATTTTTATCCAACTAGCCTGTGAAACATACATAATGTTTAACATCTTCATTTCAACTTGTGCCTAACTCATGTCTCATCTGTTAGCTTCATGGTCTGCTTACTATTACATACAGTATTTTGCCGTTACGCACAGACTCAGTTTCATTATCACTTTCATGCAGTTCTTTACACAATTAATAAGTTCTCACTCACTCATCGTCTATACCACTTTATCCTGCATGAAGGGTCATGGGCAGTCTGGAGCTTATTCCAGAAGACTTCGGGCACGAGGTGAGGTACACCCTGGGCAGGATGCCATATAATAACACGGTCAATTTGGGAACGCCAAGTAGAGTAATTTGCATGTCTTTGGAATGTGGGAGGAAACCGGAGTACCCGGAGTGACTTGCTGGGGCAAGGTGACAATGCTAACCACTATGCCACTGTGCCGCCATTACTAAGTTACTGCTACTTTACACAATTACTACTATTTGCCCTGTTGTCACTTTGCCACACATAAAATTGCACATCAAGTTTAACTTAAAATTTTAAACGTTAAAAGTTTAATTACTTTTTTTGCAATTTATATGCTTTATTTATATGCTTCTTATACATCTTGTAGTTTTTTTGTTCTTAGCATTGCACTAGTAACTTCTGAACAGTTCTCACATTCCCCTGTGTATACTGACTGTAAGATATACAGTGTGCAATTACATCTACAAACCGGTCATTGTGTTACTGTCTCTATTGCTGCAGGATATCTGGATATCTATCTATCTATCTATCTATCTATCTATCTATCTATCTATCTATCACAGTTAAAGTGATCTTGATTATGTAAATGAAATGTATAGATGTATAGATCCCTATATCAACTAGTTCACAGATTATACAACAAATCAGCAATAAGCAAGAATTGCAGTGAGGAAAAGGTAAAGTAAAAAAAAAAAAAATACACTGTTTACAAATTAAGGTGCATTAATGAGTATAAAATGGATGGGCTGCTGTATGGCTCTTATCAACTCTACATCAATTCTTCTTGCTCTGAAAGGTGATAGGGTTCTCTGAATGAGCCTTTTGTATTTTTAGCATCTGCTATATGAGCTGCTTCGTCATTGCTTTGCTTGTATCTTTTTTTTTTTTTTTGGTTGGGGTGCGCATGCGCACTGATGGAGCTGATTACTGTATCATAAAGCATTGAGGCCCTTTAAAAAAAAAAAGCTATTAGTCATGTCAACATGATGCATTAAACATAATGACAATAATACCATGCATAATAATAATAATGATAATGATGATGATGATGGTTTCTGTACTATTCTATAAAAGCAGCATGCCTTTATTGGGTAGATTATTTAAAAAATTTGAAGAAGAAAAAAAACCAAGCATGCAGAGAGATATCTCACAGATGATGATATTGATGCTGGTGATGTTCATGTACATTAAAGCATGCATTAAGACCTGACCCAGGTGTACCTGGGCACTGTGCGCCTGCATGCTCGCGTGCATCACTCACCTAAACCCGGTGTGGAACATGTACATCCGCGGCCCGCCGCCGCTCGGGTATTTGGGGCCCGTGAAGATGGCGTCCTTCTTTATGGACACGTAGCTGATGAGCGAGAGGATGAGCAAAGCCACGCTGAACATGACCAAGCCGAGGGCGCTGATGATGCGCACCATGATGCCTCGCTCTCATTCCCCAGGATGCAGAAGGATCAGCGCGAATGCATGCATTCATACACGCGCACACTCACACACACACACACACACACACGCACAAAAAAAAAAAAAAAAAGCTCACATGCACATCCAAGATAAGGATGTCGGATGCGCTCGCGATGGAGGTGATGCTGCGGCGGAGGGATGCTCGCGCTCTCCTCGCGCTCCCTCCCGGTGTGACGAGTCCGTGCACCGAGCTGCCATCGCGGATCTCCGGTGAGAAACAGGAAAGAAGAAAAAAAAAAAAAGCGTGAGATTTTTTTTTTTTTTTTTGGTTTAATTAATGCACTCCGGCGGATATTTAAAGGAGACCCGACTCGAGCAGGTTGCACGCGCGCACTAGACTATTGATGATGCAACGCATGCATTACACTCTCAGAAATAAAGGTACCTTTTGCTTGTTGTTGTTTTTTTTTTTTTGCATGTGTAGCGACATATAATATGCATGGTTTGTATTTACCTTTTATGCAACTCTATACCGCTTTATCCTGTATACAGGGTCGTGGGGGGCCTGGAGTTTTAGGGTACACCCTGGAATGGGTTTCAATCCATTACAGGGCACACACACATACACGCTTATTTAGACACTACGAGCAATTTGAGAATTAGCAATCATCCTAAGCATGTCTTTGGACTATGGGAACTACAGTATATGCACATAAACCAGAGGTATTACCCATTACCCTCAATCACTCTCACTCATCGTCTATACCACTTTATCCTGTATACAGGGTCGTGGGGGGGCCTGGAGTATATCCCAGGAGGTGGGGTACACCATGGACAGGTTGCCAAACCATCGTAAGCCACAGACACACACACTTATTCATGCACTGTGAGCAATTCAGGAATGGTGATTAACCTAGCATGTCTTTGGACTGTTTAAGGAAACCAATCAAGCACAGGGAGAACATGCAAACTCCATACACACAGATAGACCAGAGCGGGGAATCGAACCCAGACCCTGATAGTGCATGGTGACAGCACTAACCCCTAAGCCAGCTTGCTTTAAATAATACCTGATTAAAGGTGCACCATATGCACCATCCAACATAAGTTATACACACAGCAGACTGCAAGGAGGGGTACACGGTGATACTTTTATTTCCAAGAGTGCAATTTAATAGCGTACACAAAGAGTATGCACAGATATGTAAGAAAGCAAAGCTGCAAAAATGTTAACCATGACATAAATAAATAATAATATCATTCGAACCAACTCGCGGTCAGTCTGCTCCGGTTTCATCATGACCCCGACTAGGATAAAGCAGTTACTTTAAATGAATGAATGGCCAGGTTAATTTTTCAGCTGGTTGATACTGAGAAGATGGATGTTAATTATTGAGCTGGTCCAAGCCCTGACCTAAAAAAGGCCGTAAAAATGATGTTCCATCTAGCACCATGAAGCATCGGGATTGCCCTCCAAACACCAAAATTTTAGTGCAAACGCAAACCTTCATGTTGAACCCGCTTCCTTTATTCAGCAAACAACAAAACATTGCATCCTGCCCCCACAAATATTCTCCATTAATTGAAATCCTGTATCAAACCCTGATATTCACTAATCACCACCATTCTGTACCAAATGCCAAAAACCTGCATCAAACCACAACATTCTTCCTTATACCTAAAATAACCACTAAACAAATTATTTACCATTAAGCACAAACATTCTCCAACCACCTACTATATTCTCCATCAAACAACAACAACAGTCATCAAAATCAACAATCTCCATTAAACCCCACTTTTCTATCAAATCTCACCATTCTCCATTAAACCAAAAACAAAAAAATTAATTTTATTCTATACCATAAAGCACAAACATTTCCCATCAATACCATGCACTTAAGCTCTATCATTGAACACTCGCTCAACACAATATTCCTGATAAAACACCATCAATCACATTTGGAAACCAACATTCTCCATCAAACACCATCGGCCATCATCAAACACCAGTTTTCCCCATCAAATATCATGATTCATCACCAACATTCTTTGTCAAACACCAAGATTTATATTTAAACGTCATTCACCACCATCAAGCACTAAATCCTTTATTAAACACCATCACTCATCTTCTAACACCAACATTCTCAATCAAACACCATCACTCATCATTTAACACCAACATTCTCCATCATACACCATCACTCATCATTTAACACCAACATTCTCCATTAATCTCCATCACTCATCTTTTAACACCAACATTTTTCATCAAACACCATCACTCATCATTTAACACCAACATTCTCAATCAAACACCATCACTCATCATTTAACACCAACATTCTCAATCAAACACCATCACTCATCATTTAACACCAACATTCTCCATCATACACCATCACTCATCATTTAACACCAACATTCTCCTTCAATCTCTATCACTCATCATTTAACACCAACATTCTCCTTCAATCTCCATTACTCCTCATTCAACACCAACATTCTCCATCAAACATGACCACTCATCTTTTAACACCAACATTTTTCATCAAATACCATCACTCATCATTTAACACCAACATTCTCCTTCAATCTCCATCACTCATCATTCAACACCAACATTATCCATCAAACACCATCACTCATCATTTAACACCAACATTCTCAATCAAACACCATCACTCATCATTTAACACTAACATTCTCCATCATACACCATCACTCATCATTTAACACCAACATTCTCCATCGATCTCCATCACTCATCTTTTAACACCAACATTTTTCATCAAATGCCATCACTCATCATTTAACACCAACATTCTCCTTCAATCTCCATCACTCCTCATTTAACACCAACATTATCCATCAAACACCATCACTCATCATTTAACACCAACATTCTCCATCAAACACCATCACTCATCTTTTAACACCAACATTCTCCTTCAATCTCTATCACTCATCATTTAACACCAACATTCTCCTTCAATCTCCATCACTCCTCATTCAACACCAACATTCTCCATCAAACATCACCACTCATCTTTTAACACCAACATTCTCCATCAAACATCACCACTCATCTTTTAACACCAACATTCTCCATCAATCTCCATCACTCATCTTTTAACACCAACATTTTTCATCAAACACCATCACTCATCATTTAACACCAACATTCTCCTTCAATCTCCATCACTCATCATTTAACACCAACATTCTTCATCAAACACCATCACTCCTCATTCAACACCAACATTCTCCATCAAACAACATAATTTATATTTAAACACATGCATTCATAATCAAATACCAAGATTGACCATCAAGCACCAACATTCAACACCTGCATGATCCATCAAACACTATCATTCATCATTAAACACCAACATTCTTCATCAAACATCATTATTTATCTCTAAACACGAAAGTTTTTTACTCACTAACTTACTCACTCACTCATCTATACCGCTTTATCCTGTATTCTCCATCAACAAAACAACAATCAACATAAACACAATTTTTGATGTTTGCACCATCATGCACAAACTTTCCAATATATACTGTAATGCAAACACCAAATGTTCACTACCTTGTGCACCACCAAAGACCCACATTACCTACCACTTTTTACTTTAAAATCAACATTCTGAACATGCACCAAAAAACACTAACGATCACCTTTCAAAACCAAACACTTTATTTTACTAAAAGAAACAATTAGCCAAACGAACCAATGTGAAATAATGGCACAATAACAGAATAAAAAAAAATAATTAAAGTTAATGTTTAACCAATTAAAATCATTATTTATGTATTGTCATGATGGCTTGTTAACACTACAGTTTGTATTACACGTTTTTTTAGCCAGTAACACTGACAAACCCCAGATTACTTGGACTAGGACTTTCCATAGGCTGACAGTCCTTTTGATCAATCTTTATCAATCACACATAGCTTTATTAACATTAACACATTGTGATAGGATAGAGTGTAGAATTGTCCAGCTTTAATAAAAGCTTTACATTTAATTACCAATCGTACTGCAATGCTAGAGTTAACAACATCAATAATAATACTTAGAGAAGACAAAGAGCAGCCCATTTTGCTGCTGTGTTCAGCGCTGTGTGGTGTGGCTGCATTAACGGTCAGCCATGCTTGGAGGGATCTGTCAGATTCTCTCTCTCTCTGCTTAATGGGCTGGAAGAACGCGAGCCAATCAAAGCCCCATGAATCTCCCATTAGCCCATTTAGGTTAATGACCTGGCCAAGAATTGCTTTGGCCAAAACCAGGCTAATCACATGAGACAGTTTTTTTTCTTCCCCCCCTTTTTTTTTTTTTTTTTGAAGCTGCACTATGATTATGAGGTTGTGTGTGAGTTTTGCATGGAGCTGTTCTGTTCTCTGCTTACACACACCCCTGGAAAGTTTCACAGTTTCTTTAAAGTAGTTTCCATTACAGTTTACAGGAAGCCAGATACCCGACTCCTAGTTTAGAGCTATTAAATAAGTGAAGGCTTCACGAAAAGGAAAAAAAAAAGGCATTCTACATTATAATGTAATCAAACAAACACATTACTAAAAAGCCTGTACTTCAGCTTGCAGTCAAATTACTCTCTGGGCTGCTGTTAGAGGAAATTAATCAACATCTTCGGGCTGATCAGAATTAAATATTAAACAGCGGTGGTAGTGTTCACTATAAACCTTATACAAAGATTGATACATTGCCTGGCAAAAAAAAAAAAAAAAAAACACGTTGTTTCAGACGGGTAACATTAATGGCCTGCGTTAACATATATAAAAATAATAATAATAATAATAATAATAATAATTTTAAATGACTTGTTAGTGAGAGTCATCAGAAAAAGGCTTCAGTTTGTTAGGGAGAATAAGGATTGGACTTTGAAGTGATGGAAAAAGGTCATGTGACCTGATGAGTCCAGATTGAGCCTATCCCAGAGCGATGAGCGTGTTAGGGAAGAAGAAGGGGAGCTCATGAAGCGATGCTCCCATCATGCATAGTGTCCACTGTACAAGCCTCTGGAGACAGTGTTATGATCTGGAGTTGCTTTAGTTGCTCAGGTCAGCTGACCACCTGAATGTACTGAATCACCAGGTTATCAGATCTAGGTTTTTTTTTTTTCTCCCTAATGATACGGTCGTGTTCGAGGACTTCAAGATTACGAAAGAGTGGTTCCGGGAGCATTAGGGAGCATGTGAGCATGAGGAATCATTTTCACACATGAACTGCCCACCATAATGTGTGCCGTAGTCAAAGCTTAAACTTTGCTTTTATTTTACATCAGTATACTGAAAGTTGTGCATGACCTTTTATGAAAACTTAAAAGTATATTATTTAAAGGAACACTCAATAAATCTTCACTTGTCATCAGGCATGTGTGTGGGCAAATGTAGTTTAGATTCAAAGAAGCATGAAATTAAGCGCACCATGTAAGGTTTAAAAAAATAAAAGAAAGAAAACAAAAAACTAGAAGAATTAAAAATCGGAGCGATTTGCAATTCACATGGGCAGGGAGAGTTGAGTGAGAGCATGTCATAAAATGTTATGTCAAATGTCTCAATAATAACTCAAAGAGCTTTGTGTTAAGCCGTAGAGAAGATGAAATAAAAATAAAAAAACAGAACAAGAACAACAACAACAACAAAACAAGGACTGATGGTAAGAAGGAACTTGGGCCTAAGCGTTCTCATGAGAGCATGTCATATTGGATCTTTTAATCAGAAATATCTTGTAGGAAGGGCCTAAGCTATGCTGCAGATGGAAGTGGAAGGTAAGAAGATCTACAGATATGCCTGCATGTATTAATCATTTTTTTTTATTTTATGTTTTCAACCCCATTAACCTCTGGAAGTTCATTATAGTTGGGGAAACACATTGGTGACAGCCGGTAGCTGAAAAAAAAAAGCTTAATCAATCTTTTCTTAACACAAGAAGAGAGAGAGAGAGAGAGAGAGAAAGAAAAAAGAGAGAGGGTAAATATGGTATGAGCTATGGGGCATTGCGGCACAGGGTGAGGCCTTGAGTCTGAGTCATGTTCAGGCTAAACGGTGGCCGTTTTGACGGGATGTGGGTAAGATGGATAGCGGCGCTAAGAGAGGACATGGGCCTGGGGTTTTTGATGTATGGCCTAGAGGTCAGTGGCTTAGAGAGCTACATATCTGTGCTGTGTGCGTTGGTGAAGGGTGTGTGTGTGTGTGTGTGTGTGTGTGAGGAGGGGGGGTGGTACAGGTTGCTCATGCTGGACGAGGAGAGCTGTGGTTGCTAGGCAATGGGTTGACCAGGGAGCCTTGGCCTGATTGGAGCTGCATTGGATCAATTTCCGCACGGTAGAGCTGACCAGTATCAATCACACACACACACACACATACACACATACATACACACACACACCCATTCATTAGGAGAGTTCTGCAGAGAGTGGGAGAGATGAAGCTACAGCGCCATAAATCTCAGCATGCAGACAGCTTTGCATTGTGCTCTTGTCAATGTCAGAGCTTTGGAGAAATGGATTGATGGTTGGACAATGGTGTGGTGAGTCTGAATGCTGTGTTGCCCGGGAATAAAAGTGAGTAGTTATCATGTTGGATTCTGTAAGCCTCAAAAATGTTGAGGATAAAATTCATACCACCAGCATTCACCAGTAAACTCTTAAACACATCAGGAACTCTTTTGCTAGTTAGTGTTAGGAATTTTTGAAAATGTTCTTAAAGATGAACATTTGGTTGTAGCTTGCACATAATATCCTAAAATGGGACAAGCTAAGAGAAAAGAAAAAAAATAGATTATTTTTTTTCCTCTAAGGCATTTAACATCTAACACCTACGCTAAAAGGCCAAAAGTATTTGAATACCAGATTATCACATTCATATGCTTCTATTCCTCAAACAGTTGCTACAAATTTAAAAGCACAAAAATGTACAGAACTTTGTCTGCTGTAGCATCATATTTTTTCTTCACAGGCCAAAACCTGTTCCTGTGAACAAATCCATCTCCATTAAGAAATGGTGTGTTTAAAGTTGGAGTGGAGGAATTCACCTGTCCTGCACACACCTTCGGGATGAACCGGACATGGAGAATATTCGTCCTCCCAACATCAGTGCCTGACCTCCGCCATGCTCTTGGAGATGAATGAACACAAATCTCCAAAACCATGCTTCAACATCCAGCCTTCCCAAAAGAATGGGGCTCCAAATATGCAGTTGGCGGTTTAAAAAAGTCCACATGGCTGTGATAAGGGATGTCCATAAACTTTTGACCGTATGGTGCTTTTTGCAATTACAAAAAGACATTTAAATTCACAGAAACCATAGACAAACTGAAGAAACTTCAGTGATGCTGGAGGGAACTCTATGGAGCTATAAACTCAAACCATTCTTCATCAAACCTTCTTTATACAGACCACCTTGTACTCCTCATGAACGTTCTTGATCATTTACCAAAATGCATGTCTTTGGATAGTTAATCATTTTTGTTTCTGAAAGAATTGTCTTTCGAGACAGTTTTGAAGGAGAAACATGCAGGTTTTTTTTTATAGAACTTTACAACAGAAAGAATGCTCCTAGAACAACAAACTGAAGAGTATATAATTATTTTTCCCATTTTTCCCCCCAGGGGTTGTTTAGATAGTTAGAAATATGTAGCTTTCCAAGGGTTTCTCCTGAGTCCTGTTTTAAAGGAATCTCTTCCTATATTCTACTGTACATAAAACCTCTAATAGTTCTCCCAATGGGACTAACTGAAGAACATTTAAGTCTAGTGGATAAAAACACCATTAAGCACACATATATCCTCAAGAAATACACCACAATTCTCTGTCAACCCCTAACATTCCCATCATTTACATCACATAATTTATAAAAATTACACAACTAGAGAAGGGGGATCCTTTAAGGTTCTTTTGATAGTACTCTCCACTTCTAAAATCATTTAACTTGAAAAACTGTCAAGAGTTCTGAAAAAGAAATCCGAGAAGGATTCTGCATTAAATCCGATATGAGGGGGAAATCCTCTGTTGTAGGATTGGCAATAAAACCATATTCTTAAATGTGTCATTTATTAACAAAGAGATCCAGATTCAGATATAGGTTCTTCATGGGTTCTTTGGATATAAAAGAGTAGAGAGCTTCTCAAATGGGTTTTACTTTCTGACAGGGATGAGCATTGCTCAAAAAATTACCTAAAAACATACAGGAGATATAAATGTACCCTACATCCATCCATCCATCTATCCATCCATCTATCCATTTATTCATACATCCAACCCCTTATTTATCTGTCCATCCAACCATCCATCCAACCGGCCATTGATTATTCCATATGCCACTGTTGATTTGAGAAGCAAGCAAAACCAATTTTTTGTTTCATCCATCCATCCATCCATCCATCCATTCCATTTCTACTATTATGTTAAGAAATAAACAGAAACAAATTTCAGTTCCATCCATCCATCCATTTCTCTATCCATTCATTTATCCAGCCAATCATCCCTCTATCCAGTTATCCATCCATTCAAATACTACTGTCTCAAGAATTTTCACTTTTCTTTATTTATCCATCCATCCATCCATCAATGCAAACATCAATATGCAACTGTGATCTTGGGAAACAAACAGAATTTTTTTAGTCTCATCTATCTATCCATCCATTCATCCATCCATCCATCTACTACTTACGCCATGTACTCCTAGGTCTCTCTTTTTAGGTCCACTTTGGGACCTGAAGCCCAAAAGCAAATGAATAAGCACCAATCTTCCAGCAAGTGTACCGCATCAAAAGCAAAAGAAATTGTTTAACATCGACTGCATATTTTACCTCATCTCAGAAGAAAAATGTAATCAGTATCTTTATGGGCTGTTGGCTGCGGTTGGAGTGCAGAGAGAAGATTCCCTAAAGTGCTGTAGTTGCAGCTTTGACTGTTGGCTCGACCTCCCAAATGGTTCCATGCAATTAAACCTGAGAACGAGCAAAAGCCAGTCTTGAATACATAATTTTACTGCTTTATCACCAACCCACATGCGGTTCCACAGTTAGATGACTCTGTTCAGATTTACAATATTCAACCTGAGCTCTTAATATATTCAGCTGATACCTTCAGTTGATTTAGGTTCCCTTTAACTGTCCTGATAGATCACAAACCAGCACGAAACATCTTTTACAATCAGACCTATTGCTCTGAAGAGCGACTTTTGGGGTCTGAGCACATTTACCATGCAAATGTGTTTTTATTGTAATTCTACTTGTGTAACATCTAATGGCTTTTCAGATAACTAGAACAGCCGTATGGTTGCTGTTTTTAATCAGTTCCATTCACCTGGCCTGTTATGTTAGATGAAATTACATGTATGCTTCAAGTTGGGGGTTCAATCATTAATGAGGATATTGGATAATCACCTGCTATATTGAATAAATACTTTGCTAGTCCTAGTTTCTCTTGTGTCCGACTTTATTATTACACTTTGACCACATTTTATGTATGCACTGAAAAATTACTCCAATTATTGTGCTTCTCAGAAACGACCAGAAAATTCAGGCTAACTTTTTAAAAGCAAATTAGAGGCCACTGTACTTAACTTTTATGTTTAAATCAACTTTTGAATTATGTTTTCCTTTTTTTTCTACCAGACCCTAACATTTCTGTTTCCTGTTCACATTGCCACATGATCTTTCCATCTGTCTATTGTGCTTCTGTCTTGTGTAGATGTGTCCATTATGACAAGCCACTACATCCACACACTCATCAGCTCTCCATTTTAAGATTTAGCCTATGAGACTGCTTACAGTGTGTCCCGATGAAGCAGCAAAGCAAAAAAATGTGTATGAGGTGGTCATTACCCAACATGTCACCCATGCTGACACCCATGACAAAATACGCCCAGAAAGAAACGCCCAGGTTGCCATGGCGTGCTCGGGTTCTTCCATTTGAATCTCGATCCGTAATTAACGAGACTCCATTCAAAGTGTTTAGAAGAAAAATATTTCCATCGCTTTTGGTGCACACTTCAGAAGAGACCTTAAGCTTCACATTCGTGCTTCATTTAAAATGATTTAAAAAAAAGAATTTAAAAAATGCACTAATAATCAGAAAGTAAGGAATGGATACATTGATTTCTAATTCATGTTTGTTTGTTTTTTGGTTTTACAGAATTTGGTTTATATAAATTTTTAAATGGGTTTCATAGGTAATATTTATATATTTTATGGAATTTTAAAGCTTTTTTGTGTGGGACGAAACTTTAGTTTGTTTCCCTCTTTTTTATGTTGTGTTCATTTCTGTGCTTTTTTTTTTTAAGTTACAGTACTGTGCGAAATGTTTTGACATCCCATTTCTTCATATTTTGCTTGGCAGACTTCGTGTATTTTTAATGTAGTCGTGAGGAATAGTTCTCCAGGCTTCCTGAAGGACATTTAGTCTGTCATTTTCAATCAAATCACTGTACCTGAGCAGTTTCAGAAGATTTTTTTTTTGCTTTTCTTAAGCCACACGGTGACCTATACATTGTTCAAGCATTCAAAAAAATTATAAATCTAACTTAAGGCATGAACCAGTGAGTTTAGATGATGACAGAGGGTCAGGCCGGTGATTAGTATACTGCTAATGCTGAGTGATTGGAACAGACGAGAGGGGAAATGAGGTTCCTGCTGAGGTTGTTACATAAACAACCCATTTTGAAATTGTATCTTCAGACACTTTCCAGCCTGTCGCAGTAAATAAAAATTGCTTCCATTTTTGAAATTTATTCTACATCATTTTATTCAATTTATTATGATAAAATGAGGCGGGCTCAAGACTTTTGAACAGTACTGTACTGTATATCATGGGTGAAAGTTTTACTACTCCTATTTTAATATTTCCTTTAGACATATAATAAATTTGTTCTGGTAAATACCCAGTATCTAATAAAAAATATATATATATTAAATTATATATGCTGTTGTGAATACCATTTTAGAAATAATTACATCAGCAATTAAAGGAAAGACATCCTAACAGAACCCATGTTAAACACTACTATCGTAAGGTGTGTCCTTCATCTCTGAGTGTCCTCACTGGATAAATATTGGCTTAGAGATGGGAGTTTGCTCTGATTCTCATCAGTGTTTGACGCTTTTAAGCACACAAAGCTCCCATTCTGCTTTTCCTCTCAGCTCAGTGGTGAGCATGTGTGTGTTAGTGAGTGTTAACCATGGCTAATAGTTTATCCATTCACAGAGGTTGTGTGTCCTTCGGTTGTCTAGCCCTGGTCTTATCACATTCCTGTGGTGTTCCCCAAGACCCTGTGCTTTCACCACCCTGCACACACACACACACACACACACACACACACACTTATGCTTGACTAAGAATAGAATTTAAGACTTGATGCAGATGAAAAATGGAAGAGTGTGACGGTTTCATGCTTCTCTCTTTCTCACCAGGTCAATAAAATCTCATTTGCAAAACACTGCCAAGGTATTAACTGCAATAGAAAAGTTTTTTTTTTTTTTTACTTTTTTAATTTACATGACTTGAATTAAAAGAAATTTCACTTTTAAAAATAATTGATATTATTATACTAACAACAACCTACCTAGAAAGATATTTTCCTCCTTAAAGTTTTTAGTGTGTGTGTGTGTGTGTGTGTGAGAGAGAGAGAGAGATTCTCTAAAAATAAATAAATAAAAAACTTTTATTAAGTTTATTAATTAAGTTTATTAATAAAATTTATTAATTAATAATCTATTACTTTTTTAAACTTTTATTTTTATTTTTTATAAATAACTTATTTTACTTTAAAAAAAAAAATTAGGTTTATAAACTTACTAAAGTCTAGAGTACCACAATAGACAACTAGCATTACAGATTTCAAGCTAATTAAAATTCATTTAAACTTAAACTTAAGTTCATACACTGTCCACATTTTATATCTTTAATTAACTGTAAAATTCAAAGATTTTTTCATTTACATTTTATTAAACATATCAAATATCTAGTTGCTAAAAATCTATTTGTCTAGATACTGCTGCTAAAGCATCAGGTTAGCTAGCATAACATTTAGCACAACTGCTTAGCCTTGTATTTTAGTTAGCTAGCATTAGCTAATTATAATGCTTGTGCTTTGGGTTAAACCTGAGGTAAAATATGTTACAAAATACAAAAAAGCCCTACATTATAAAGTTAAAGCTAGCAGTTAATAGTTTTACAGCAACACTCAACATTTAGTTGTTTATTTTTTTTCTTCTTTCAGGAAATAGACCATTTTTTTTCTCCATCTTTATCATTTCTGCACCAACGACAGCTCTGGGTGGGTAAATAACAAGAATAAACAGAAGTCAGTGCTGTAAATTCATTTCAGATGATAAGAAAGACTTAAAGGTGATAACAGCTTAGATAACATTTAGATAAGATTTAGATAACGCTGCCATAAAGAGCTCAGGAAGAACGCGACAGTAGCAGTCCTTACGCAATCCTGAGTGAAAAATAACTGCCCTACTTTTTTTTTTTTTTTTTTTTAATCAGGTGTGACTGATTACTTCACCTTGCTGATTGACTCTAAGCATTGATCTCGTTAGCGATGGACGCGGACTGTAATCTGTGATGAAGCTGATGAGGGGGAAATGCAAATGAAATCACATTAATTTATTGTATGAGTGACAATAGTGGCAATGCTGCTGACATTTATACCTTTATAAATCTGAATATAAAGTAAAGGTTAAGGGTAAAACATTTTAAACAGACAATATCCGTATTACAGATCAATAAATGTTTCAAAATAAAAGCAAAAAAAGCTAATCTTGTTTTTTTTTGCTAACTCTTACACTCCATTTAACAACTTATGCTTGAAAAATTATTTCGCATAACTTTATAAATATATTATATTTAAAAACAAAAACCTATCCCTGTTAAATGAAGACATCCACCTCTATAAATTATTTTGGAACACTCCACGTGTCATGCATTTAGCAGGACGGTCATGGAAAAATTAAAACTAAACAAAAAATAATAAAATAAATAAATTATGCTGTTTTTATTTTTTTTATAATGACCAACAGGGACATGTGCTTAAATTTTAAACTGAAAGTAAATGACTAATTAAAAATTCATTTAATGCAAATGTGTTTTTATTGTAATTCCACTTGTGTAACACCTAATGGCTTTTCAGATAACTAAAAGAGCTTTATAGTTGCTGTTTTAAATCATTTCCATTTATGTGGTCTGTTATGTCAGATTAAAAAACCGTGAATGTGCTTGTAAATCATTAATGAGGTTATTAAATAATCACTTGCTATTCTGAATTAATACTTTGCTAGTCCTAGTTTCTCTTGTGTCTGACTCTATTATTTCACTTTGACCACATTTTATGCATGCGTTGAAAAATGACTTTAATTATTGTGTTTCTCAGAAACGACCAGAAAATTCAGGCCAGCTTTTTAAAAGCAAATTCAATGCCTCTGTATTTAACTTTTATGTTTCAGATTCAACAGGACGACTTTTTCAACATTCTTGGCAAATTATTATTATTTTTTTCTAGCAGATCCTCATATATCATAAATGTTTTCATGTTCATATTGCCACGTGATCTTTCCGTCTTTCTAAGAATTGTGCTTCTGTCTTGCTCTACAGTGTCGATGTGTCAATCATGACAAGCCACTGTATCCACACAACAGTCATTTGCCCTCCATGTCGAGATATTCGTCAGCGCTTACTTATGCAAAAAAAACCAAAAACCAAACAAATAAAAACAGAGGGGGACGTGTATGAGGTGGTCATTACGCAGTATGTCACCCATTCATCATATGGTGAGAGATCATATAATTTATTTTAAAGTGCAATTAATATGGTGCTAGTTAGCCAGATAGTGTTTATATGCTAATTTTATGATTAAATAAATAAATAAATAAATAAACCCTTAATACTCTACTAAGAGCAAAATGGTGAGAGAGGTTTTTGCATTATGTTGTTTTTCACATTCAGTTTGTAAAAACTGTTCTAAATAATACTATTTTTTTAGGGTTACTAGAACCAAATTGCCCTGAAATTATGAAATGAGCCATCTTGTCTCTGATGGCATTTCATTGGGAATACTGTATAGGGCACAAGGTAATGCTGAATCCCTCAACACACACACACACATACACAAACCCTTCTTCCCCCATCCTCGCCTCGATCCTGTTGACCCGACTCAGAGTAATGTGAAAAGATGATAAAATATTGATTTGCCTTTGCAGAATATTTGACAGTATCTGTCAGAGGGAGAAATTGTAATCTCGGTCCGGGGTAATTAGCAGCTGAATTATATGTGAGGCCGCGTTCCGGGCTTTTCTGAGTGATGAGACGAGCCGTACCTATTAACCTGTCTCCGTGGGAACAGGACGAGTCCTCATTCATATACGATCAGCTCTGCTACCCCTGAGAGGTGTTTCTCTGCATTCCTCCTTCTCGCTCTCCTCTCCGCGCTTTGGTCTGCTTTCTTCCCCTAATTTTTCCATAACCTCCAAAATCAATGAACATTTCTAATGCAAAGAACGAAACGCACGCCCTCCCACCTTTGGCTCTCTTTTCTTCTCAGTGTAGAAATTCCAAAATTGAAATCCATAAATAAGTAATACGCAGCTCGAAATGGCGGTTTTTGATGTCAGCTTTGGTTACAGATCAACTTGTCTTCTCAGATGTGCATTTCAAAGCTTGTGCGAAGAAATCAAAAGAAAGTGTAATATTACTCTGATCTTCAAAAGTTTAAAAGATCTTCAACAGTATGTTTGTTGTTGTTTCGTTCTGATAACCCTTCCTCGGAGAGTCTTGATAAGCTCGTCAGTTGTTTTTCAAAAGTCTGCCAATAGACTTTGACTCTCACAGTCACCTAATCTTAATCTTTGGGTTGATAATTAAACGCTGAGAGTCACCTGAGCTTCTCTCGATCACTGCCTGGTGAACCCACACGACTGCTGGATGTTTCCTCAGCAATAATTACTGATGTAGAGACACAAAGACACACAGCATGGAGAAAGAAGGACACCAAAAACAGCAAACAGCATCTTCAATCCTCTTTAATGACCCTTTATAACCTTAGGCTGGAAGTACAGCTACTCACCATTTGAGAGTTTTGCTCATTGTCTGTGCTAAAGCTGTGTTGGAAAGAGACTGTGGGTGTAAACAGGAATGTTTAAATCTTTCCACTGATCAGATTTCACAACCAGATTAAGGTCTTGACCCACTCCAGTGTAGCCTTGCCAGGGGTCATTGTTCTCTGAGATACTGAACCTCAAGAACCTTTTAGAAACTGACCCAGTCTCGAGTCTCTTGCATACGGCAAGGCGTTTTTCTTTCCAACCCTTAATTGTTTTCCCAGTTTCTCCTCTAGACTGGTTCTCAGGATGATGAAGAGCGTTACGATGCCCTGTGGGAGTCTCATCACATCCCACATCTTTGTTGGTTTTTCCAAATCTACGCATAATGGCTTTCTTCCTGCCAGTCTTTCCTAAAACCCATCTATGGTTGTGCTGTGTCTGCGTTGTGGTTATCTATGAACAGCTTCTCCCACCTGAGCTGTGGATCTCTCCATCTCCATCAGATTTACCCCTGGCCTCTAGAGAACCGGACGACTTTTTGTTCTTGTTTTCAGTCCCATGATAAGTGTTGGATTTCTCCATCAGTGTGGCAATATTAATAATATGATGAATAATTTAATAACAAAGTCCATAAATGATTCAGGATATTATTAATATAAAGGGGGCACTGTTGTCAAAGCTGTAAGTGGCCGTTATATTCGCGTGTCATTAGCGTTACACATTACAAGGGACCAGCGCAACTGAAGTGCATCCCTTTCCCCAAGCGTCCCGCCTCGGTTGCTTTCACACCCTCGTCTTCATCGCCAGGCGTCATCTTCCTCACCTCTGCGTTTCCCCAGAAGTGTTTTCGGAAGACGGTCGCGCTCGTCACCTGAGGTGCTTATCGCATTAATAAATGATCCACACAGGAGGAGATAAAATGTATGTAGGGTGCTAATAAACCTAGAGGAAGCGGAGTCGGTGGATTTATGTAGACTAACGGAAATTAAAGCTTAAGCGAGGTCTGATCGTGCTGCGGCTAGAGCTGGAGTGAGAAAGCATAATTACTAATGCCTTAAGCACGAAGCCTTTTAGCATTAATAAATAATGCCAGTAGATGGAATGGCTAGATGAATGAATCACATTTTTTTTCTCCTCACCATCAAAACCAACTTTATAAACGAGTAAAACAAAAGGGCACACCGGACCTGTCCCTGAAAGCGATCCAGAATGCTTGGGAGGTGACATCACCCAAATGAATTAATGATCACAGTTTTACTCTTTACCCTTTCACACGTTCAAAGGCTGTTGTATATTTTGCCGTTGTTGTTTTTTTCCTCGATGCGCCTAATTTTTTCCACCTCGTGAGCGATTAATGTAGTCCTGAACAGTAAATTCCCTGAACGCTGTTTATCCAAATGTTCTTCCAGTCAATATCGGGGCCAAAGGACGAGAGGCCTTTTAGCACTTTACGAACAAAACCACTAACAAGTTCGGAGATTGGCACTTCACAAATTGACAAATCAAGTGATAGCGTAAGTGCTTTTGTTCAGCAGTGTAACTGATGGGGTTAATTGCTCTCAATCAGAGGAACCCTACTGTGTCCTGTGTGTCCTAAATCCAGCACAGATTTGTTCATGAAAAAATTTCGTCACGCGTGTTAGTACGCTACACACGGCATAAACGAACAGACACCTTATGTAGTGCACTATAGTGAGTGAAATTGAATTAGAGCTAGAGACCCGTCTAATTGTTGGTTGTTAGCCCACACCCCCAAACCCTCGTCCTCATGAAAGTGGTGACCGTGGCGAGGTCTGGGACAGACGTTGAAGCACTGCTTCTTGAGTAAAGTGATTGATGTTTAGGCTTTAAGCTTTTCAGACAGGACTGAACCTAGGTTATTGGCTCGCATGTGTGGTCCAAGTGATTGAACTTAAATACATCTCACTCTCTCCCACTCATACTCTATAGTGCTTATCCTGTACAGGGTCGCAGGCTATTCCAGGGGACTTGGGGGACTGGGTGGGCTAGACCTTGGATGGGGAGTCAGTCCAATGCAGTCCAATATAAAATTTATATACAATAGGTTTACTGAAACACAAGGTGAGGAAATATGTATAAATTTTATTGAAGGTCCCTGATGTGACGACCAAGGGCAATGGTGGCAAGGAAAAACTCTCTGAGGAAGAAACCTCGTCCTGGCCAAAAATCTTCTTATACCAGAATGTTTCCTTGTACAAGATGGCAAGCCATGTACACAAAAAGTGCATAGATCAGTGATACAGTAGGTGTGTTATTGATCAGAAGTTCAAGCTTCAGCTCCACTAAGTTGCTACTGTTGGGCATTTGATCAAGGAACTCAACTCAAGTAAGTGTTAAATACATAAAAAAAAAAATGTTAAAAACAGACTAATTCATTTATTTATTTCAATTTTGCAAACCAAAATACCCAAACGTAACTAATGGAAAATAATTCACAATTCGGTTATGTTAAAAGTTCTGTTGGACTGTCCGTCTTATCAGCGCTTTCCTTTCAAGGCTCCTGTTTCCCCAGTCACTGCTGTGCAGGTGTCAACGTGTTACATCAGTTCATTTGAGAGCGAAACTACAGTAGATGCCCCACTTGTGAGTAGCCTGAAAAAAGAGCAGCGTGTTTTGTGGTCTGAGGGTGTTCCTGGTGCTGTTTATTTGGAGAAAGTGTTTTGTCGTTAAGAAGTGTGTATGAATGGATAGAGATGTTCAAGAAATGCTACACAAGTGTTAGACATCAACACTTAGAAGGAACAGGACAACCGTCCACATCCACAGCTGATGACACACGTCCTCACACTCCTGCCCACACTGTTGACATTCGTTTTGAGGTCTTAAAGCATCCTCCCTTTAGTCCTGATCTCGCTCCATCAGACTTTCACCTGTTTTGTCCCCTGAAAGCTTGTTGACCGATGGACAAAGTGTATTGAAAAGTAAGGAGATTATGTTAGAATGTATGATGTGCCAAATGACCGATAAACCAGTGAGCACTTATAATAAGGTAATAAGTAATAAGAAATAATAAGTTTTGCACACTATGTAGTGCACTAGTTGCATTGGCAGAAATGTTTTGGGGTAACCCTACCTCTTACTCAAAAGCACCTGCTTAACTTTAGCATACACACTGTATATGATTATAACATCTACTAATGTTATATGATGCGCTACAGCTCTCGTAGAGTCCAGCCCAAACTTTGAGACTCCTGCACCGGTGTCCTACTCTCCGTCCTCTCCTGTTTTCATCCTGTCCTCATTCTTTCTATCACCCCTGAATTCAAAGATGAATGTTCTGTCTCCCTGGATAGCTTTCCCCCTCAAGAAGGCAGGACGTAGGAAACGAGGGGGGAAACAGTTAACCCTCATGCCCAGAGAAAGCCCCCACATAAGGATCTTCATTAACCTTCTCAGCAGGTGAACTGTTCTCCGCCATCACCTCTTATTACGGGCAATAACAGGGCCACCTCTTTCGCTTTTCCAATTAAAAATGAGCCATGTTCTATTAACCTCCGGTCCCCTCGGCACGTCTCGTCACACGGGCCGTGGCGTTGAACCGCACGCTTCTTCAGGCTGTATATAACCCATAACTATTGCCAAGTTTTCACCAGCTGACAGCCGCCGCCCGATTCGGACTAAAATATTGCGAAGCGTTCATGGGTGCAGAATCATATTTTTCTACCAGAAGCTAGGACTGGTGACTAATAAAATGCACTCAATTACAAGCAAAAAGTGGTGTCTGGGTAAAGATTCGTACTGAATATCACCGCTCCACGAGGAATGTGAGGAATTAAAATAATGGTCACAGTTTCAGCTCTAGCATTCCAAAACCAGACCTGCAAAAGCAAAAGGCAAAGAAAAAACCATTTAGGTAGCGCACCTCGGATTCCGCCATAGGCGCTTTGTGCTACACATCTATATTTAAACAGCATCCCAAGAACCATAAATGTCGCTTGTGGATTCTCCTTCTGAGAATCAAGTGTCATAATCCAAAATGGGGGTCAGACCATAAGTGGACAGGGTCAATAAAAGAGATCCATATTTGTGGTCCTTAGCACGGGTCAATACCAGAAACACTAGAAATAGGAGACTTGGGGAAAAAACAGAAGGGGTAGGACACTGGTGCAGCAGGTAGCTGTAGCTGTAGCTCCAGGGTCGGATCCTGAGATTGAGTTACCACTTGTGTGAAGTTTCACACGTTCTCAGCATGTCCGAGGAACATGTCAGTGCTTTACATTGCACCTACACACGGATCAGCGAGTGTGTGTGATGCATTTCTTTTAAATAGTAACACAAGATTCGCATGTACGGGATTTGTATTTTGGGTTTGCCCTTCAAAATATTGTGATGGAGCCCTTAAATCCTCCATTGATCAATGCATGGTGGAACCTGGAACTGCTATAAACTCACCATGGTTCTTTATTACTGTCCAGGTGAAGAGAAAATAGGCGAGGGAAAGAGGGGGTCAGAGGTGGCAAGAATGGATGATTAAGTCAAGGATGATTGACCTAATTGATTTAATCATTCATCTTCAGTAAGCACTTCATCCTGGTCAGAGGTGAGCACAATCCGGACCCTATGCAGATGATGACAGATGATCAGGCCGGTGATTTGTACTGTACTGTATAACTACTGATGCTGAATGCTGAGTGGTTGGAACAGACGAGAGGGGAAACGAGGTCGCTGCTGAGGATGTTACGTAAACAACAAGCTTTTAAACTGTATCTTTAGGCACTTTGCGACCTGTCATAGTAAAGGATTTGTTCCCATTTCTTCTATTTAATCTACATTGTTTAATTGCATTATAATAAATATGAAGAAATGAGGGGGCTCAAGACTTTTACACAGTACTGGATGTTAAAATAGTAATATTATAAGGATTTCTTTTAAAAGAAATGTTTTCCTATAACAGCACATCCTGCCATGTTGAGCTTCACGCGTCGTGTCATGATACACGTCGACCTTTGGGTAGATCATGGTGTCGAATGCTGCACTGTGTGTCTTTTCTATATCTTTCTCACCCTTTTCAGTATTCGTGAATGCATTTTCAGACCGCTCGATGCCCTCTTTCCCACCTCTCCATGGTGACGGATATGACGGACAGCCGGACTCTAAAGAGTCGCCATTTTAGAAACGGTGGCGACCTTTAACTCAGGGTCAGGGACAGCGGCCCTACCTTAAACACGCTTCGGCCTTCAGAGGAAAATCTCTATCTACTCGGGGAGTCTGTTTCAGCAGAATGGCTGTTCTGAGTTGGTATTGTTGTATCGTAGACTGGAAATACGTACCAGTCGATCCTGGAGCTGTGGGAGAACCAATCACTAAACAGCCAGAAAAATTAACTAAAAGCAAGAGTTTAAAAACGTTTTCTCCAGGGTTTTCTCTCCTCTTGCCGCTCAGCTCTCTCTCCAATTAATAAAACAGCTACCAGACGGGGCGGGTGAAGACTGACGCAAGCTTAAGGACACCTACGATTGGCTTACGATCTTTCCGGCTCTGCTGATTGGTGGACGTGTTGTTGATTGCAGGATCAGTTTTAAGAGTAATTTCACAGGTACTATAAAGACTGATTTGTGTGTGTGTGTGTGTGTGTGTGTGTGTGTGTCAGTGCCGTTGTAAGCACAATAAAAATGCCATCGGTGATTTAGCGAGTCACAGAGCTGATAGGGAAGGGGTCCAAAATAAACTGTCCAATCGAAGGCCAGCGCATGCGACAAACTGACAGCGAGCGACCGTGCTGCACTTCAGAGAGAAACGTTATAAACAGAGAAAGAGAGAAATACAAAGAGAAACAGAGACGGAGGGAGAGAGAGAGAGATAGTGTATTCATTTTGACATATTAGAGCAAAATGATTTATTATTTCATAATACAAGGGGCGTTCAAGTCAAACCGGGACCTTTAATTGTGCAGAATAACAGAACACAGTTAAAAAGTCCCTTTATTTCTCTAAAAAATCCCTCTGCTACACTAATGCAGTCATCCCAGTGTTTCACCAGTGCTTCGGATACCATCAAGGTAGAAAGTTTTCTCAGTACGCCAGAGCCACGATCAGACTGCCCGGCCTCCCAGGAACTCCTTTAATGTGTCAAACATGTGGGATTGTATTTTAGCGAGGTCAGGACTGTACGGAGGATGTGGCAATAACTCCCAGCCGAGGTTCCTGTAACATGTAAGTGTTGTTGTGTGTACAGATGCATCTCGTCCACAAGTTGGCGACGTAAGTGACCCATTAGCAGGCGTTTTACTCGCTGGATGTTCACGGGAACGACTGCTGCGGGTTCCAAACCACCTCAGCTGGGATCGTCATTCACGGACGTCAGACCTTCTTTAAAACGATGTTTTTCTGCAGCTAAGAGTCTCATCACCGTACTGTGCCTGAAGTCTTCTGTAAATGTTAATCACCTGTTTTACGCCTTCATTCAACAGAAATTTCATCCCAAATCCTGGTTTGACTTCTTGTACAATCTGGTTAAGTTTTGGAATTTGCCGGAGATACAGTGCAAAGTCTCATCTCTCTCACATCCAGTATTCTCAGGATAGACTCCTGATCGACGTGACCCTGAGCGGGATAAAGCGCTTACTGAAAATGAATGAAGGAATGAATAGATGGATAGATATACAGACACACAGAGAGAGAGAGAGAGAGAGAGAGAGAGAGAGCCTCGGGATTTTCTCTCACCCTGTTCTTCCCTTAATGCAGCTAACTCAGTGGATCAATAACAGCCAAACATATGAGACTCTTATTCACATTCATACAGCTGTGTGATGCTTGTTGTCTCACTGTAGGCCTTTTAATCTCTGGGTTTTACACACAGATAGACGTGAGAAGTGAGCGCGAGAGGAAGCTTAAGTGACTTGCCCATATACTGTATACACTGTGAGTGTGTGTGTGTGTGTGAGAATCAGTGAATCAGTGCAATGGGCGAAAACATCTCTCAAATCTGATATAAATATTAATGAAAAAATAGTGCAAAGGAACCACAAACGTGAAAAGTGTGAATTAATTGACATTACAGACCTGGAGTCAGAGGTTAAGCTCTCAGATGTTAGCTAGCACAATAAAGAAAATGATGCAAAACTGCAAAACTCTAGTTTAAGTTCAGCTGCATTTCAGTGTGTGTGTGTGTGTGTGTGTGTCATCTCTTTTAAATATTTTTTCCGTTCTATTTAACAGATCACTTGTTAACATGAGCAATTAAATACTGTTCATCCAGAAATGAGTTATTGTCCACAGTCATGTTCTCTCATACAGTCCATCCATCCATCTAGCAACCAATGTGGTCCAACTAGGGAGGCCAAGGGTGACTGTTGTATTCATTCCCATTACACATTACATATTACATATTACGCACATTTGCACATTTTGCTCATGACTGGACATGGTTTCTATACTCTATTGCAATTCTATTTTATTTTATTATTTTCTATTTTATTTAAGTTCTATATTTGTAAAAAAAAAAAATAATTCTTGAATTTCATACTTTACATCCTTATTTTAAATTTTTTTACGTCATCAATGGTCTTGTAAGCATTTCACTTCATATCATAGTGTGTATATGATTAATAACATTTGAATTTGATTTCATTTCATAACCATGGTAGAACCTCCGGTTTGGGAACGCCAGTTAGTCTAATCTGCATGTCTTTGTATTGTGGGAGGAAACCGGAGTATCCTGAGGAAACCCACCAAGCACAGGGAGAACATGCAAACTCCACACACACAGACAGACCCAGGACAGGAATCGAACCCGGACGGTCCTAGGCCAGAGCGCTAACCACTACACCACTGCGCCGCCAGTTATTACATCAGCTTGCAACGAATTTAGTTGTATAACTACAATGACAGTAACTTCTTTTTATCGTTATCATGGTTCCTTTTGTTGGTTTGATTGTTTTTCTTTAGTATTTCCTTTATGATGGATACATTATTTTAAAGGTGCAATTAATTACTCTACATCAAAGAATCAGTTACTGTATGTCTATAGTCATGTTCTTAAATACATTAGATTTGACTTGAATTACAATTATTTTATTTATTATTATTATTATTATTTTATTTATTTATTTATTTATTATTTTACTTGAATTTAATTGGATTTTTAAGCTATCTGATGTAAAAGAAATTTCATTCATGAATCTTTTGCATGTGATTTTAATCAATTTAAAATCCTTATTTATTAATGTTCATTTCTCTTCTTCTTTTTTTTTTTTTACTCACGATTCATTTATTTCCACATCTGATTCCTTTTCCACATGATTCATTTCCTTGACATGCCTTTTCCGCCTGCATGATTCATCAAATTTCGAATGATTTTTCCAGACAATTGATTTATTTCATTTTTTTCTCCTCCACCTGAATTATTTATTTTTCGCATTCCCCCCGTCAATCCCCCCTTTCATTTATATTTCCACATGTTCATTTTCCACATCTGGTTTTATATATGACATATTAGTCACGTGATCTCCAACCTCAGGGTATTTTGTCCCATCAGGTGTTTTTTTTTTTGTTTGTTTTTGCCATGCTGTATGTAATTCTTATGTCACAAACATAAACAAGACAGAAAAATTTTATTTCACTTAAAACATGAGATCATTCAGAGATCCTCCCCCCTCTAAAAAAAAAAAACCTAAGAATTTTAGGAAATAAATGAAACAGAGGGAAAAGTGACAGAGAGAAAAACACAGAGTGACAGACAGGTCCAAAAAGTGAGAGAGACAGAATAAGTGAGTGACAGAGAGACAGATTAGGGGTGAGACAGATAGATACATAGATAGAGAAAAAAAAAGCGAGAGAGAGAAAGAGAGAGAGAGAGAGAGAGGAAGGTGGGAATTGGTTGTGCGTTCACTGTGCCGTACACAGATGGGCTATGTGCTGGATCAATAGGTTTACTATGGCCGCTGGCCAGTGGCTGTTTCCCCTCGCTCCCTCTACTCCTCTTTCTTTCTTTCTCTCTTGCTCTTTCTCTCCCTGCTGCCTGCCAGGCTGAACTCCACTCATCAATACTCTCATCGGTCTGGCCTCCGCAGCCCTGGGCTGCAACACTAATCAGATTTATTTTTAGAGGTCTAACACACACCCTGGCAAGGTTATAGCACTGGCCCTCTCTCTCTCTCTTTATATATCTTATATATATATATATATATATATATATATATATACACAGATGCACACAAGGGCGTTCAAATCAAAGCAGGACTTGTGCAGAATAACGCAGCATTATATACACACTAATGCTAGTGAAACGCTTATCTCAGTGTTTCACTAGTGCTTGGATACCATCAAGGTAGAAAGTTTTCTCAGTAGGCCAGAGCCACGATCGGACCGCCTGCTACTCTTCAGAAACACTGGCCTCCCAGAAACTCCTGTAATGACTTTACCAAACATGTTGAAATGGCGTGGAGCGAGGTCAGGACTGTACCGGGGATGGTGCAATAATTCCCCGCAGAGTTTCTGTAATCTGGAAGTGATGTTGGTGAATGATTGTGTGTAACAATGAGTGTGTAACCACAAGTTGGCGACGAGTTACTCTATACGGCTGTTTTCAAGTGTTGAAAGTTCACGGGAAAACTTTGCACCGTTCAAATGTTTTACTGCAGCTTAAAGTCTCATCACTGTACTGTGATTGAAGCCTTCTGTAAATGTCAATGGCTTTTACACCTTTATTACTCACAACAAATTGCATCATAAGTCTCAGTTTGACTTGAACACCCCTGTATACATAGAGTATACTGTGTATGACATGTAGTGGGGGAGGGGGGGTACTTACTTTTTCACATAGGGCTGGGTAGGTTTGGACAGCTTTTGTCCTTTAATATATTAAATTATCATTTAAAAACTGTATTTTTAATTTACTCTGGTTATCTTTGTGTAATATTAAAATTTGTTTGATGATCTAAATCATTTAAGTGACAAATATACAAATATAGTAAAACAAAATATTCAATACAAAAAAAAGGTAAAAAAACAAAACAAAACTTTTTCATGGCGCTGTAAAGGTCCGGAACAGTAACATTGTATCAACTTTGTACCTGTAACTATTTTACAAATTACATTTGAAACAAATAACCGATTCTAAATAAACGGTATATTTTTCAGGACGCGTGTGCGATCCACTGATGAACAGCCACAATTTTACGCTCAACAAACCTCCCGATTGTAATGCTGAGAAAAGACTTTTTATATGAAAATAAGTAAACATATCGGCGTAGCTTTGTTTACGCGAGGGTTAGCGGAGAGGGAATGTGAGCAGGCATCGAATGGGGACCCGCCAGAGCAGGAGTTTACCGCGCTTCACCTGGAGGAACAGCAGGAATTCTAATTAAACAGGCTCACCTCATTAGCTAGATAGATTGAACCGATACAGAATGAACATTCGCTCCCAGGAACATCTCTTATATTCACGCAAAACTGCAGATTGTATCTTGCCTTAAGCTCTCATGGTGTATGGATTTCGCTACACCACCTGAAACGTATTCATCTTTGAAGGATGGTGTTTAGCCTAGCGAATTTCTCACGTTCAATATTAATGCTCGATATTCTACTTTTTTAAAGACTCTCTGTGCAACAAAAGGAGCCGGGGAATTAGTTAGAGTTTAGGACTTTTACTTTGCAAAATAGGCGATAATGCTTGTGCGGTAATTACAGAAAGGGATCTGATCCGTTACCGCGATTGTCCAGGTTAAAGTGGACAATAGTATTATGTTATTATTATTTTATAGCTGGTGTGATTGGAGGCCTAAACCTAACCAGGCAAAATGATTGTGAAATATGTCAACTTTTTAAAAACAGTTTCATTAACAAAATGTACGCGTAATCAATTAAAGCTTAATAGTACTGTAGTTTGTATGACTACACAGCAGTACCACGACTCAAGCATGTACTGTAGGTGAAGCCACAAAGTCTAATGAGAAAACAAAACCTCTTCTTTAAATTGAGAATGAAAGTACACAAATTGGGTAAAGAGCTCATCTTTTGTAATCATTAAAGCTGTCAATCATTTCAAAAACTCCCGTATTAAACTGAATCCTTTGTTTTCATCGAGTCGCTCCTGAAAGGATTTGTGCGTATGTATCATATCTAAAAAATGATGCAAACTCGCGTGAGCTTGTGAGCAGCGCGTTACAATATTGAATTCTGATCGGATAATTGCTGTTATTTATAGTTTGTAGATGGTCAGATGTAGAGAGTTTTAAGATTTAGTTTTTGTGACAAATTTTACAAAATACACAGTATTATAAATCTAAAGGGATTAGCGAATGCAATCTAAAGACAATGAATAAGTTATAACTGTTTTGCAAAGAGGCCAGAGATTGTTTAGAGAGATTGAAGTACAGAGGCCACGCCTTCTATAATAAAACAAAGAAAGGGATAGAGGCCACGCCTTTCGAGGAAGGCGGACGTTAACAGAGGGCTTCCCTCCTTCCAAGAGACTCTTTTGACTAAGCTACACCTCCTTTTCTGAGTCGGACAGGAACAGAGGCCACACCTCCTTTAAAGAGACTGACAGGCGCAAAGGCCACACCTCCTTCACTGAGACTCTCAGGTAACAGCGTCCTGAATGATTTTAAACAACTGCGCTTAGATCAATGAGTCTTTACAGTTCTCACTCTACATCTAAATGAGGCACCTCCACAAATAAGTGTGACACCGTGTGTAAGTGTGAGATGAAACGACCCTTTACACCTCTCACTCAGTCAGGGGTCGGGCAGAGGAGATGGGCGGGATATAATTCATTAACTCAAGCATGATTAATTGGGTGACATCGGGCTGATGGTCATGTGATCGTACCCAAGAGGACGAGTGTGTCCTCCAGCTGAAAAGAGAGCGATGACCTAAAACAGGTTGAGCACAGAGTGTGTGTGTGTGTGTGTGTGTGTGTGTGTGTGTGTGTAAAAGCACCATGGTAACATAAATAACAGCCTCTGATAAACTTCAGCATTATGATTGACAAGCTGATTCCTGACAACGTGTACTTTTTTGAATATTATAATTTATATAGCATAACAAACATGCATTACATTTTTTTTAGTTGTAAAGTTGTGATGCTAAATTACATAATGTGATGTATAAATTTATTACAATTTTAGACCATGCTTAGTTAACCAAGTGTAAAAGTGTATTTTTATCACTTAAACATTTTAATAAGATTGAAGATTTAATATTTTATGATAGTGTTTAATAAAGTATTGAATATTGCAGGCAACATAGCTGAAAGGATTTTCAAACAGAAAAGTTTGACCGAAATGATGCGACGAGTGTGAAGGGGCGGGGCTGGGGTGAATCAGGGTGGGGTCAGATTAGGGTGGGGGCTGTTTAAGGCATGGTGGAGCCTGGGTGGGGTCAGAGCAGACGTGGGAGGAGCTAGGAACTGATTAAGCTTATTGGCGGGTGAATTCGGGGCGAGGGGGGGTCAGGATGTGATAGGGTGCAGCTAGGATGGTTGAGGGTGGGCAAAGATGTGGGACAGGGGATCAGGGTGGGGCTTGGGTGGATCAGGGTAGGGCTGGGATGGATGAGGATGAAGCCAGGGGTGGGTCAGGGTTTTGAAATAGAGCTTGAGAGGATTAGGTGATTCAGGGGATTAGGGTGTGGTCAGGGTGGGGCAGGTAAAGGCTGGGTGGATGAAGGTGGGCCTGCAGTGATGTAAAGCAGGGCAAGGATTGACTAGAAGATGGAGATAGCAGCATGTAGTGATGTAAAGCGGGGTGGGACAGGTCTAGGGTTAAACAGGGTGGGGCGAGAGTGCGGTGAAACTGGATGAGGTATAGGTGGCGTGAAACTGGGTGGGTAATGCTGGAGCACGGTAGGAGTTAAAGTGGGGAAGGAGTGGGGTGAAGCAAGGTGTGGCCAGATGAATCAGAGTGGGGCAAAACAGACAAACGGTGTGGTTGGGGGTCGAGACGGACAATAGCTGCAGGCAGCAGACAATAAAAGATCCAATTTTAAGGCTGACTGTATGAACCACAATGCACTGGGGTCGCCCCAGGCAAGTCTTCACCTGGGGCTATTAGATATGTTACCTACCCCAGCAACTGCTTCTGATTATACACACGCTGTATCAGACACCGATCAGACAAGAAAGAACAGAATGAGAGAAAGTGATACAAATGGGAATTAAAAATAATACAGAGAGGTGAAGTAGACAGAGAGAGAGAGAGAGAGAGAGAGAGAGAGAGAGAGAAGAACAGAGAATCCCAAGAACATATTCCTCATAATTAATAAATGAAAAATGTTACTGCAGCTAATCAATAGAGTTGTTAGTGGGAATTGATCGCGTAGAGAATCTCTATTCTGCAGCCCTGATTTTCCTCTGTTCAGGAGCAGGAAGCCCCGAGAGTACCATCTGAGTGATAGACACTTAGCACACTGACCCCTCAACACACTCTCTCTTACACACACACACACACACACACACACACAGAGCAAGGAAAGGGAAAAGGGAAAGGAGATTTAATTATCATCAGCATTGAACTGATCTGTCAACCAGAGTCATTAGTAGTGGGTCTCTCTTTCTCTTTCACACACACACACACACACACACACACACACACACACATATACAGGTAATACTATCTTAACGTCGATGATTTTACTATAACAACATGCCCTGAATTGTATTCTACAATTTAACAAGACTGAAAAAGATTGTATATTTATATATATATTTTTATCCCTTTATGTTTACATCATCATTTATCTTTTTCCAAGTGGACAAGTGATAATGGGGACAGTGTGTGTATAGACATGACCTTATCCAGGATCAAGGGGGACTAGTTAGTGTTGGGGATGAATAGGAGCCGGGAAGAGGGATGAGTGTGTGTGAGAGACAGAGACAGAGAAAGAGAGAGAGAGAGAGAGAGAGAGGGGACTCAAGGTCATCTGTACTCCTGGGTATTGGAGCGCAGAGATGTGATGTGACCAACAGCAGATGTAGCATAGAGGACATCTTTGTCTTTCTCTGCCTCTGTCTCTTCCTTTCTCTCTCTCTCTCTCTCTCTCTCACACACACACACACACACACGAACAGTGTGACATGATGAGAGATGACAGTAAAGTTTTTTTTTTCACCGCTGTCTGACTTTCTGCTCATTTAAAAAAAAATGGTTCACATCCCAAAAAAAAAAAGGCCTCCTGACACACTTTTATTTGATTTAAATAGACCCCAAACTTTCACTCAAGTTATTCAAGAACACACACACACAAACACACACACACACAAACACACACACCACACACACCACCATGGCAGCACGCAGACAGACAGTGACGCCCGTGGGTATGAAAGGAAACCACCTTTCCTGTCAGCATAGCCTCCATTAGCAATAATGCAGGAGACAACAGGTCTGCTTCCCCATTAACTCTAATGGAGGGTCTAGTGACACACACACACACACACACACACACACACACACACACAATCTCCCAGACATAATGCACACACAGACACGCAAACGTTTTTATACACTTTATTTGGGCCCCACAATTTAGTAATAATTCATAATGGGACCGAATGTCTGGATGTTTTCAGACACTGGATATCCACAATGTGTTCGCGCTAATTAGCAAGCCGGCTAACGTTACTGCTGACCTGGAGCGAAGCCCAGACGCCGCTAAAGCGCTACTCCAACCCTGCGTCATAACACAGACGTTATTAGGGCGTGAATACTTTACGTCACATCAGCAGATTTGTGGCTAATAAATAGCATTTAGCTAGTTAGCATGGATTTTATTTCTCCTTATCCTATCCATACTGTACCTCCTCCATCCTGACTAGAGCGCTATTAACGTTATGTAACCTGTCAGGTGTTGGCGGCATGGTGGCGTAGTGGTTGTTGTTGGATCTTCTCCCCGTGCTTCGTGGGTTTCCTCCGGGTACTCTGGTTTCCTCCCACAGTCCAAACACATGCAGATTATGCTAACTCGCGTTCCCAAATTGCCTATACTGTGTAAATGCGCGTGTGCCCGAAGGGATGGGAATAAATACAATGGTCCACGGTCGCTAGTTGGACTACAGAGGTTCCTAGATGGATGGATGGAAGGAACCTCTCACGTGAGATTGCTTCAGTAAGGGTTATAACCCTCCATAAAGCGTTCATAAATTATGTCATAACGTCTGCTGATTATGCACACTTCTATGGAGTCAGCAATTTTAGCATGAACACACACTAGGCTAACTATGTAGGTGAGGCTAAGCTGAGCTAGCATGTTGAATCAGTTGTGTTAAATGAAATTACTTATAATTAAATCAGGTTATATTTTTAACACATTTAAACTACAAGGGGCGTTCAAGTCAAACCGGGACCAGTGATGAATTGCAGCTTTTTCATTCCATAATCCCGAGTTAATATCGTCACCAACTGTGATGTCTTTAAAGCTTTGAATTGTGGGTTATTTTCATGTAATATTTTTTTCTTGCATTTTGCTTAAAAAAATTATATTTGAGATTTTTTAGTTTTACTTACAATTGTAAGTTACTCTTACACAATAAGAATTATTTATCTAATAGCATGAGTGAGTTAATATTCCGCAATTGTGATTATCGTGCAATTGCAGGTCGTATCCACGGAGTAAGCTTTATATTTTTTAAAGCTTGTAATTTGATGGTAATTTTTTTTCCCTAAAGTCACATGATGTAAGTCGCTTATTATAAACTAATCATGAGTAGCGTTTTTAATCTCATGACCACAAGATATCGGGCATCTATTACTTCTTTTGCAGCTGTGAGTTAAAACGCCACACATTGGAAAATCGCTGCTGACACACACACACACACACACACACACACACATTCATTTCATTTCATATTTCACTCATACAGTTGCTGTTATTTAACTTGAAAGCAAATCTTTACCCTTTTATGTTTTTATACTTTTAAGTTTACGATTACACTTTCAATTCTGTGAAATTTATATGTAATTTATATATTTTATATATTTTTTATTATATTGTTTTCATAAACCTTTGCAAATCTGTAAATTTGTATATTGGATCCAAATTTCTTTATTTTAATTATTTTTATTTTATGTTTTAATTGGAAATTCTATCCCTACTTTAATTGTGTCCTTCTAGTCTAAGTTTCCTTTTCTTGTAGTGAAATCTTTCTATTCTATTTTATCTTTTATTCGCGGTCATGTAAGCACTTCACTGCATATCATACTGGGTATAGTTGTCTACATGACAAATAGAATTTGAATTTGAAATTTCATCTTGTAACTAAACGTTATTTACCAAAATGATAATCTTCAAAATTTAATATCATACTGTACAATTGCAGCTGGATATCTCATGGCTTCAAGTCTCTATATTGACTCAGCACTAGAAGATATCAAGCTGAACGTGTATGATATTACATTTTGCAAGACAAGTTATTTCTCAATTATTACTTTTTTTTACTTTATACCTGCCAGTTATTTTCACAGAACTGTGATATTTATTTGTCTCTTAACTGAAAATTAGTCTCATAATTTTAAGTTATTCTTTTACAGTTGTAATGTATCTAATACTATTCACATCAATAAACATATGTACAATGTACATAAACTATACTTTAACAAAGTGAAGTATTCTTTTGATGTTACAGTTTGTGTGATAAGAGATTTCATAATAACTTAAAACAGGGACCGATCAAACGACACGCAGATTACCTTCATTCATTCATTCATATATAAAGAGCTCTGTTCCTGTCCAACACCTGGAAACTTCTCAGGAAGTTAAAGATGCTCCAGATGCTCTCCACACCACTCCTGAAGAACTCCGTCACTGCTCTCTCACACACCTGCTGCCAATCCCGAGGGATGGATAAGGACTGGAGGAGTGACTCAGGTGTGTAAGAACTGATAGCTTATTGAAGGAATGTCCCACTTCACCAATGCAGCAGAAGAACAGATTGATACTCGTGTTTTCTTTACATCTCCCTGCAGCCTTGGCTCTGTGGACCTCTGTTCTCCATCACTCACATGAGGACATGTGTAAAAGTGTTCTACAGAGCATGCTGTATGGTGTTTGATGGTGTTTTTTTTAACCTGTTTGATGATAAACACACCAGAGTTTGAGAATAAAAATTGTCTAATTGTATACATCTGCCTGGTGTTTAATTGCACATACTGATGTGTGATGATTAGTGTCTGATGTTCAACATTGATTTATGATATTAAATGCTAGTGTGAGATGGTGGATGTTCATGTGTGATGATAAATATTGGTGACTGATGGTTAATGATGGTGTGTAATGGTGAATGTTGGTGTCTGGTGGTGAGTCTTGTGCTTGATGGTCAAATTGTGATAAATAAATGATCATGGATGTTGGTGTGTGGTGGTGAATACTGCTGATGGTGTGTGCTGGTGTCTGATGGTTGCCAAATAGTTGCACTTAATGGGGAACGTCATGTTTGTTGGTGAATGTTGGTGCTTAATGTTGTTTGAGGGTTGATGGATGTTGGTGTTTGCTGGTAGTACTGGTGCTTAATGGTGAATAGTGGTGTTAGCTGGTTTTTGTTGGTGATTAATGGTTTCTTGGTGAATGTTGGTGATTAATGGTGTTTTTGGTGCTTACTGATGGGTGTTGATTTTGCTGGTAATGATGGATATTTGTGTTTGTTGTCAAATGGTGGTGTTTAATGGAGAATATAAGTGTTGGTGCTTAATGGTGTTTGTTGGTGTTTAGTAGTGCTTAATGCTGGATGTTGGTGCTGAATGGAAGATGTTGGTGTTTGTTAGTTAATGTTGGTGCTTGATGACGGATTTTGTTGTTTCTTGGGGAATGTTGGTGCTTAATGAAGGGTGTTGGTGTTTGTTGGTGAATATTGGTGTTTAATGGGTGATGTTTATAACTGTTGGTGCTAAATGGTGGATGTGCATCTCTAATTCTTTCAAATATGTGTGAAAAAAATTATTATGAACAGCTGAAGGGGAACAAGCATGTGTGTGAGGATGAGAGATAAAGCAAGGCATACCTTCGAGTTTCAGAAAAATCTATAGCTCGCTTATAACATGTCCTGTGTGGGTGGGGGGGGGGGGGTGTTATTATTGGGGGTTTGGGTGTGTGTAAACATGCCTCCAACATGTGTGTGTAAGCAGTTCATTTGAATTTATTAGCCGTGGGAACTGAGGGGGAGGGAGCTGCATTATCAAATCACATTGTTCCTTTAGCTACAAGCCTACGGTGACAAAACGCCATGTAAGTATTGACAAATCAATAAATACTGCATCACAAATCGACATAGCAAGCCGCATAACTGCAGCTGAGAGTGATTACATACGGGCAAAAGCCCAAGTGGACACACACATACACACACACACACACACGCAAAGATAAACTGATACATAGATAAACATAAAGCTAAGAAGAAATAATAAAAATACTAAATTCAGAAATATCCATAAAACCTAAGCATTATTGTTCAGCTAACTGAACCACACACATTAACACTCAATCACGTGCAACACGTCACAGCGATGCAGCTGGAGATCACACTACACCCTGCGCCGCTAATCACTTCCAGGTCACAGCCTGGAAAAGCTCAGAAAGGTCAAGGAGAAAAAAAGGCAAATTGTATCCTTTTATTTGCTCCGCCCACCTCTCCTCCATTCCCCAGTCCTCCTTGAACTCCATCCAGCACCACCTGCCCAGCTGCCACGGCCGCCTTTTGGCCAATCAATGCTCTATTAATTAGCATCATGAAGTAGTGGCTCATGGAATCGGCTCTTCTTTACGCCTCATTAGCACCGAGCACTTATCGCTGCTGTCAATCAAAACCAGGCCTCCGAAAACAAGCACCGCACAGGAAGTACCGCTTTATTAGAGGAATTCTAATAACGACACCATGATGGTTAAATATCAAAAGCACTGTTTTTTTTTTTTTAAATAATTCATTTAATTAAGTGATTTAAAAGAAATACATTTATCATAAAATCTTAGGGGTGAATTTTAATACTGGTAAATATTGTAAAATGTTAATTAAGGTTTATTTAGAATAAAGTTAAAGCTTAAAGGAAAGCAAGAAGTTAAACCATGAAAGGGGATTCTTATTTATTTACGTGTAAATCTTCTTCTCTCAATTTTCCAATTTAAGCAAAAAATATTTCACACAAAAATAAACGTGTGTATACAGTATATTGTATGTTTGTATGTATAATATATACAGTATATGTGTGTGTTTGTGTAGATAGATAGATAGATAGATAGATAGAGCAAATATATATTAAACATATTAAAATAAGTTAAGATATTTTATTTCATAGAATTATTTACTAAATTGCTGAAGTTTAAAACATATACTGAAACACAAATATAAGCTCATCTAGTAGATCTTGTTTATTTTATACTATAATTTATTAAATGCTAACAAGCTACTACTAATAATTGTATTTTATTTACCCCTGTGTAATTACACAGACATTAATAACAATAAATAAGTAGCGTAAATAAAGGAATAAATGTGACATAATCTTAAACTTGTCTAAATTTTTAGTAAAGTGAAAAAATATATATAATTTAAATCGTGAAAATTTACTGATAATAATTAAGAAACACCGACTCTTATATTTATAATAGAAATTATATTTTTAGACAGACATCATTTAAACTTGTCCCCCAAAAAAACAAATCGTGGTGTTATAATGCTTTATAAACACAATCACGAGGTTAGCTCAAGCTTGGAGATTTAGGAAGTAAACCAGTGGACTGTTTCTCAAGTTTACGGCTTTAAACCTTTAGAGCTCGCTTGAGCCTCGTATTCGCCGGAGCCTGCTCCGTTCCCATTTCCTGTCGAGTGTATCCTGTTTCCTCACTATTGATTACCTGCTCCTTCTGCATTTTAATGCCTGTCGTGTGTAGCCGGGATGGTTCACACACCACACACACACACACACACACACACACACCTCCCTGTAGGGAAAAAAACATCTCATAACAAGGAAATCCGAGGATCAGAGCACATTTCCTCTGATACGCAAAGTAAATATTTATTCCGTTTGTTTAAAGCTTATCATCACTTGGAGACTGAAAGCGTCAAAACGTGAGTGTAAACACGTACAGAGTGTATGGGTTGTTTTATAGACACTACTGTACATCTGGTTGAGGTTTTAAGTGGTAATTTTACAATTTTTAGGATTTTTGCATCCAATTTGTACAAAATGTGACATTTTAGTAAATGAAAGCATCATCAATCCAGTTAAATCTACCATTCCTTATTACAAGATTACAATAAACCAAATATAAGATTTTATTATTAACGTCTTATTGGAGAAACTTACTTATTCTACTGACAGATAATTATTATTTTTTAATTATCTGCCTATAAAAGAAGACTATACTAAAACTATAATATATTTAGAAATAGGTTCATTAATCCTATTTATTTATTCAATTATTCATTTGTTTGTTTATTTATTTATAATCTCTTATTAGAATATTTGGGATCATATTTACTACGATCTAAATCTTTCCTCTTGCTAAGGAGTAATTATTTTGTATTTTCTCACACGTTACTGTCCTATGATTCTCAAATCTTATCTAGTATATGTTACATACGTGGAAGGAGTCTCCAGTGTTAGAGATTAATACATCTGTAGGTACGTATAATTTCTCCTGGAGTAATTTGTGGTTTATTTGTGGTAATGTCATAAACTTTTTTTTTTTTTCTTACTTAATATCTTCAAGAGAGAAAGAAATAGAAATGCTGTACTAAAGGAGAATTACTGTTTATAGCTGGTATCATTTTTCTTTGATGTTCCATAACATTCACTCTAATTATCAATTGATTAAAAAAGACAAATAAAAAAAAAAGTGATGTAGGACTAAAACGCTAAACAAACTTCATATTATTTAAAACTTGCACCATTTTGTCAAACTATTTCAAAGATGGCCATCACAAATCAGGTGACAGATAAAAAAAATACATAAAGTAAAAACTTAAATTAATATATATATATATATATATATATATATATATATATATATATATAAACAATAGAAAGGATTGTACTGTACTTGCTGCATAGATGATGATTGTAATAACTCAGGGAAACTGTTTACTCCCTTAAAACCCAAGTGTTTACAGCCATGTGCCAGCGAACAGCATGGGCCAATGAGAATTAAAAAATATTTACTGTATATGTGTTTATATAACCTTGCCGGTGTGTGTTAATGTGGAGGCTTCAGACTTTAAACTGTGTATCTGGGTTTTCGGATATGTCAACCAAAGGTACAACAAAAGTCATCGCCGTAATTGATGTCGCAACATGAGCATATTATTATTATTTTCTGGTCATAGAAACAACCGAAAACAACAATAAAAACACATCATCATGTGTATGTGTGTTATTTTCTTTGCCTGTGTGACCCATTGTTTCACTTTTTACCCAGTCGTGTTTGTATAGTTAACTATACAAACTATATATAGATTCAGTTCATCATATTGTCTGTTTTGTGCAAAAAAAATATATATATATATGTCACTCCATACTGCACAATCCGGAGCCCTATTTATATTTTAAAAAAAACAAAAAAAACACCAAAATAAATAATGGCAAAAACATTCTAATTTAAAGGGCTACAGGTTTCTTTTTTAACTTATTAAAAAAAAAAAAAAAATCCAAAGAGGTGTCAATACTTTTGGCACGCATATTCCTGATTTCAATGAGAGTTGAATTTATTATTATTTATTTTTCGATAGAAAGAATTTCTCTTCAAATTTAAGTGAAAGGGTGATGAAATAAAACACATCTCACTGTGTGTGTTGCTCTTGGCTCGTCTCTTAAAATTGTTATTATGAAGGGTGCCAATAATTATGGGCACGGCGCGCTCTCAGGGAGGGCCATATTGCTGGCATATGGCTGTGTGGCACGGAGCGGCGTCCGCGCCGCTCTCCAGAGACGCCTTTTAAACAGGCGGCCATGTCAAGAGGCCGTCGCCTCTCAATCTGAAGCGCTGAGTCGCACATCTGATGCTAACCGGCCCAATCTGGCATTCAGGCACGGCTCGGCGCACACACACACACACACAGAGAAACATACAGAGTCTCTGTAACACCAAAGGACAGGACTAAGTTACGAATATGCCAGATCAAACACTGGTGTGTGTGTGTGTGTGTGTGTGTGTGTGTGTGCTGGACATGCTGAAGACCCCCTCACAAAGCCTCTACAACCTCCTCTGGGGGTTCTGTAGTCCTAGGGCTCCTACGGGGACTGCTAATCCCCAGCGCTAGTCAACACACACACACACACACACACACACACACACAGAGCGTTTCACTGGGAACTGTTAGCACGTCTCGCTAAAGCTAGCGCCATCGATCCAGCAATCTGGCCTTAAAGAGCGGATTCAGTGCCCGGTCACAGCCGGTGGTTATGAGACGGAAATCAAATCCGTGTGTAGATAGAGGGGCCGTTAATGGACTCGAAGAATGCAGGCGGATGATCTCTCAGACAACATCACCCCCCCAACACACACACACACACACACACACATACGCACTCATACACATCAAGAGAGAAAATGAAAGGGGAGTCACTTGCCAATCTACTCTTGATATCATTCGTTTAGCCTCGACACGAGGAAACGCCTCAGTGAATTCATCACACATTAGTTTTCCCGGGCAGTCCATCGACACACACACACACACACACACACACAGCGCCGGACAAGTGGTCATTCAATACCACGCCTCACCACCAGCCCTTTCAGCATCAAGCACTGAAAAAAAAAGGAAGAAGAAGAAAGAGGAAAGGAAGATCGATAATGAACTTGTAATGCATTGATATATCAGGTATCAAATATTAATCAAAACAACTCACCGCTGGTTTAGCATCTATTGAGTTCGTTCTCTCGAGAGCACTGAAGGTGAGGCTCGGCAAATAGTTTTACAAATAGTTTTCATCATCCCAGAGTGGATTTTATGACAGCGGTGTAGTGTGGAGACTCGGAGAGGAGGGGGAAATCCGGAACGACAAAAACAAACAAACAAAAACGTTTAAAAAGTCCAACAGCTTAGAAGGTCAGGTTTTAAAAAAGGAACCTGGAATAAACTTCCGAGGTTTCATCACTAGTGTGCGCTCTTATAAAGGAAACTTATCAAGGACATGAGGTTTTGACTGTTATTGAACTATAACAGCACGTCCTGGTGCGTTTTCCTCCTCTCGTTAAAGAAAACCACGCCACCTATTGGTTCGCATTATTCTGCACCTTCAGAACACTTCTCTCTTTATTTGATCTTCACCTGACCTTATTGTTTTATAGTTATTAATTGATTCGATGTTAAATAGTATCATTTAACAAGGTACGATGTCGCCGATGTCTCCTGTGAACACACAAGTTCACACACCCTTCTGAACAAATATTCCCTGTTACACAGAACTGATACGGCACTGCAAAGATGATTTGGATGTGTGTGTGTGTGTGCGTGTGTGTGTGTGCGTGTCAAGGTATCTGTATGTACATTTGTTTTTGGCTTTTAAGGGAAAGCCATGTGCTTTCTACATACTTAAGTTAACGGCTGCAATGTCAATAGCAACGAGCCCTGTTGTATTATTAGGGATCGATAATTTTTGGTAATTTTTTTACTTAATTGTGTTTATAAATAAGGCTGCTTAAATTCATCATGATTTATAGAAAAGCTTAACACAATTTTTTTGTTAAACATTACACTTAAAAAAAAAAAATTGGTATCATAATGTAGTAAATCCCCAAAAAGGGGGTTGGGACATTGTAGCTGTCATTCATAATCAAGAAGGTGGGGCCTTCATGGCCATCAAGTCCCTGGCAAAGAGATGACCCTTGTGCGTGTTAGATTCAAAGAGGAAGACGTGGCTTTTGGGCTTGGCATTTCAAATGAAGTACGGGTTCCCAATAAAAAGGTGTGGCCTTTGTGCCTCTCAGGCACTGGTGATGGAGGTGTGGCCTTTCTGCCTTTCAGGCCCCTCTGATGGAGGTGTGGTCTTGGTGCCTCTCAAGCATTGGTGATGGAGGTGTGGCCTTGGTGCATCTCTTGTCCCAATAAAGGAGGTGTGGCCTTTGTGCCTCTCAGGCTACTCTAATGGAGGCATGGTTTTTGTGCCTCTCACGTGCCTCTAATGGAGGCGTGGTCTTTGTGACTCTCAGATACCTCCAATGAAGGCATGGTTTTTGTGCCTCTCACGTGCCTCTAATGGAGGCGTGGTCTTTGTGACTCTCAGATACCTCCAATGGAGGCGTGGTCTTTGTGCCTCTCAGGCTCCTCTATTGGAGGCGTGGTCTTTGTGCCTCTCAGATGCCTCTAATGGAGGCGTGGTCTTTGTGCCTCTCAGATGCCTCTAATGGAGGCGTGGTCTTTGTGCCTCTCAGCCTCCTCTAATAGAGGCGTTGTCTTTGTGCCTCTCAGCCTCCTCTAATAGAGGCGTGGTCTTTGTGCCTCTCAGATGCCTCTAATGGAGGCGTGGTCTTTGTGCCTCTCAGGCTCCTCTAATGGAGGCGTGGTCATTGTGCCTCTCAGGCTCCTCTAATGGAGGCGTGGTCTTTGTGCCTCTCAGCCTCCTCTAATAGAGGCGTTGTCTTTGTGCCTCTCAGCCTCCTCTAATAGAGGCGTTGTCTTTGTGCCTCCCAGGCTCCTCCAATAGAGGCGTGGTCTTTGTGCCTCTCAGATGCCTCTAATGGAGGCGTGGTCTTTGTGCCTCTCAGGCTCCTCTAATGGAGGCGTGGTCATTGTGCCTCCCAGCCTCCTCTAATAGAGGCGTGGTCTTTGTGCCTCTCAGGCTCCTCTAATAGAGGCGTGGTCTTTGTGCCTCTCAGGCTCCTCTAATAGAGGCGTGGCCTTTGTGCCTCTCAGATGCCTCTAATGGAGGCGTGGTCTTTGTGCCTCTCAGATGCCTCTAATGGAGGCGTGGCCTTTGTGCCTCTCAGTCTTCTCTAATGGAGGCGTGGTCTTTGTGCCTTTCAGGCTCCTCTAATAGAGGCGTGGTCTTTGTGCCTCTCAGGCTCCTCTAATGGAGGTGTGGTCTTTGTGCCTCTCAGGCTCCTCCAATAGAGGCGTGGTCTTTGTGCCTCTCAGATGCCTTTAATGGAGGCGTGGCCTTTGTGCCTCTCAGGTTCCTTTAATGGAGGCGTGGTCTTTGTGCCTCTTAGATGCCTCTAATGAAGGTGTGGTCTTTGTGCCTCTCAGGCTCCTCTAATGGAGGCGTGGTTTTCGTGCCTCTCAGGCTCCTCTATTGGAGGCGTGGTCTTTGTGCCTCTCAGGCTCCTCTAATAGAGGCGTGGTCTTTGTGCCTTTCAGGCTCCTCTAATAGAGGCGTGGTCTTTGTGCCTCTCAGGCTCCTCTAATAGAGGCGTGGCCTTTGTGCCTCTCAGATGCCTCTAATGGAGGCGTGGCCTTTGTGCCTCTCAGTCTTCTCTAATGGAGGCGTGGTCTTTGTGCCTTTCAGGCTCCTCTAATGGAGGCGTGGTCTTTGTGCCTCTCAGTCTTCTCTAATGGAGGCGTGGTCTTTGTGCCTCTCAGGCTCCTCTAATGGAGGCGTGGTCTTTGTGCCTCTCAGATGCCTCTAATGGAGGCGTGGTCTTTGTGCCTCTCAGGCTCAAGTAACAGTAAAATATAAAGAAATCATTTTGGATTAAAAAAGTATAACAGACAGAAAATGATGAAGGTACAGATGTACAGTGCAGTGAACATCTTGATCATAAGAAAGTCCAGGCATTATTTGGGAAACACACACACACACACACACACACCAAGACTATTATTCTTGTATTCTAGACCAAGACTCACAGGGCTTTGCTCTAAAGATTTCTCTTTGTGTGTTAATGTGTGTGTGTGTGTGTGTGTGTGTGTGTGTGTGAGACGATGCGCTCATGTGGTGCTTGCCGCTGCGCTTGAGACTCTGGGATCCTTCTGGACGCTCAGCATGACCGCAGAGCGCCATCGATCAGACAGGAGCAGCCAAGCACACACACACACACACACACACACACACAGTTTTCTCTTCTTTTCTCCTATTCTTTCTTTGTGCGTCAGTCTTTTTCCTCTATTTTCTATTATGTTTCATCCTCAGCGTGTACATCTGGTGCTGAGCTGCTCTCCAAAGGCCCGCTGAAAATCTAACACATGTTTACATCTCGCTCTCTCTCTCTCTCCCTCTCGCTCTCTCTCTCTCTCACTCTTTGCTTTATCTTTCATACACTTACTCCTCTGTTCACACGCAGGATATTCACTCGATAGCACTTTTGGCGTGGTAGTCCTCGCATTTTTATTGAAAAACCATCCTTTACTTTTGACAAACTCCCTTTTCATGAGGTCCAAGCGATCTTTACACGGTGCTTTACACCTCCATCTCGCTCTCTCCTTCACTCCATACATACAGCACATCTGTGACTAAACATATTTAGGCGTGTATGGATTCGGTGACTATCGACTGAGATTTTTTCAAGTTGCCTCACAGGCAGCGTTTTTTTTTTAAAACAGCAGTTTATATTAAATACATGAACAGCAATGTGGAGTTTATAATGTCTGTGTGTGTGTGTGTGTGTGTGTGTGTGATAGCAGGTCAGGGCACAGAATAGTTTCTAACAGGACATAGAAAACATGACATAGCGTCATTATCCTGCGTTTCACACTCATACTGATATTACTGTACTGTAGGTCTCTGTGTGAAATCAAACTCATTTACATACTCTTGTTAAAATAAAGTGTTGTCGTGACATACAGGAATCAGCGTTCAGACCAACACAAAAATACTGTTTTATGTTAAGTAGGTTAGTGAAGTTACAATGGCAAATAAACAACTCACTATTTTACCTACGATTCCATCTGGTTCAGACTTTGCATTTTAATTATATCTACTCAATTATTTAACTCATTTTCACTTGGGATAAACATTGCATTAACTTCTGAGTTTATTACACTGACTCAATTTTGTACAACATTGTACTAAATATAGTTATTCAGGTCAACTTAATTTTTTTACTGACTTGTACTTTTTTATTTACTTAATATTTTTAAGTGTAAAAATATTTCACCAAAAAAATTGAGTGCAGCACAGGTTTATTTTTTTTGACTGTAGTTCTGGCACTAGCACGAACCATTACTTTATATTTGTACTAATCCATAATAGTTTCTACAGAAACAGCTCATACAGTTAAATGGATCGACACTCCACAAAATCTAAAACTTATAATAAACACTTTTATTGTTTTTAAAAATCTTTATTAAGAATATTCTACTTATAAGCCCTTTATTTCTAAAAGAAACCAATTTTTATTTGATTTTATAAATTTCACATATAAATAAAAAAAATTCATTTGCATGAAATTATATTTATAATTATAAATAATTTTTATAATGATAAAATGAATATTAATACATTATATTTCGCACATTATAAATTCTGTTGCATTTTTATGTTTGTTTTTTCTTTCTTTCTTTTTTTCTTATCAAATGGTTTTCCATGTATAGGGTTCTTTTGGTTTTCAAATGAAGTTTTGGGTTTCTTGTGTGTGTACGTGTATATATATATATATATATATATATATATATATATATATATATATATATATACGTACATATTATTTCATTATCATATGGGGGCGGAGCTATTAGATGCATATTACAAGCCTATTAGATTTCCCTTCTATGTGACCTAATATCAGAGGAGCCCCTCCCCTGGCTTGTTGCTCAGCTCCACAGTTTTTAGGTGGGCGTGGCTCAACAGTAGCTTGTTTACATAGACACCGTTTGGAATAGGAGTGACATAGAGGAAGATTGATGCTTGGTGGGTTTCAAATCAAATTCTAATTCAAATTTTATTTGTCACATACACAGTCATACACAGTACGATATGCAGTGAAATGCTTAGACAACTGCTCGTGACCTAAGAATAAAAGAATAGGAATAGGAAATAAATATGAAAATTAAAATAGAGGGTAAGTTTAACTAGGGAAGAATAAAATAAAAATATACAAATAAAAGTTGAAAATAAAATAACTGTACACAAAAATACACAATATAGAAAATATATGGAGAATATATGAAGAAATGTAAAACAATAAGAGCAGCCGAATAAATGGTAATAAAAGAATGGTAATGTCCATGGTTGTGCAAGCCACATATTAAAAGTGACTTTATGCAGTGCAAATATGTTTAAGGTGATTTATTTATTTAAAGTTTCCTCAGGGTCCTCCGGTTTCCTCCCACAGTGCAAAGACATGCAGATGAGTCTAATTGCCGTTCCCAAACGACCAGGATGTACCCTCCCTCGTGCCCTAATTCTCCTGGGATAGGCTCCAGGCCCCCCACGACCCTGTATAAAGGGTAAAGCGGTATAGATAATGAGTGAGTGAGTATTTTAGCTGGAGCATTAACACATACACACACTTTTGAGACCGGTGTTAACTTGTTAAATAAATAATGAGATATGTGACCTTTAAATCTGCCGATAAAATAAGAGAAAAGCACAATCTGAGATTTGATTTGTATAAATTCCATTAGAACTATTAAAACCCTTTGCTCCAGATAATTACTTTTGCTTAAATTATTTTTACGTTTGGAATGTTAGTGTTTTTTTTTTTTTCAGTACTCCACTCCACCAGTATGGATGTATTGATGGTCTGGAAAAAAAACTGATTAATCTGTAAAAAATATATATTTATGTGAGAAATCATATAGAGACCAAATTCAGGAGACCAAAATTGAGGAATGAACTTTAAGTGAACTGAGTCTAGTAATAGTTTTCCAGGATCGCTTTATTCTCCCAAGAACACGAAGCTAATCTTTCTGACCTGATTTATTTTTTTGCTAATTACGCACTCATCAGGCTGCATTACACCATCAGTCCTGACACCAGGAGAATCTCATCTCCTCTGTGTGAGTGTGTGTGTGAGTGTGTGAGTGTGTGAGGTTTAACGCAGGAGTTTGCTGGTTCGATTCGGATCTGGAGGCGTTTTCGATTCCCCTTGGCTCTCCGTGCCGGACCCGCGTGGGGGCAGCGGCTTTAAGGCGCTGCGCTGTCGAAACCTAATCGCCCGTGCTTAGTTTTTGATTATAAATTCTGTTTCCGCAGAAGAAAAGCTTAGAGAGCTTAAGTCTGACTAAAAGACCGGGTTTAAGACGAGGGTTTGAGGGAATTGAACGCAGAGAGCAGGGACGAGACGGGCGTTTTAACGAGCTAAGCTGCTCGGATCTTCCTCTTCGAGAGGTCTGATACCGCTGTTTAGGAGAACGGCGTCTGAACTCTTATTCCACTCGGATGATGAAAGCCAGACAACTTTCACACACACAGCAAACATGCTGAAATTTTCTTTCAAGAGGAAATACTAATACTACTTCTGCTACTGCTACTGCCCTTAGTTAATATTAATACTACCACTGCTTCTAATACTACCATTACTACTAATACCAATACTACTCCTTCCTCTTCTATTAATACTACTACTGCTGTTAATTAAAATATTACTTCTGCTC